>NC_059382.1:4842500-4920000 GCF_019703515.2 Myxocyprinus asiaticus
AATAAGCTACTTTTTCCAACACATATTGATGTATCGCAACAAAATGCTACATTGCTGTTTAATGTAACATTCAGTACGTTTACATCTGCAGTTATAAAAGTGCTACAGTGGGTTTTTGCAGCTACAGTCTTTCGATCCAAGTATATGACACGATGCATAATTGAATATTGAAAGACGTCAGCTGAGGAAGTGTTAAATGCATGTTGTGTGTCACACCTGTCTTTCGAACAGTGTATACATGGTGGACGAAGCCAGGCTATAATTGCATTATCTAGGCTGTTAGTCTGACCTCCGACATTTTAGCTTTTTAAAAAGGTACAAATTCCATGTATTACATCAATAAATATGATGTCTTAAAATTGGATATATTGCATATATTGTGTTACATTTTTATTGTTTACATGAAGAATTGGCACTATATACAAGTATTTATATTGATATGTAGAACAAGTGCTAAAACAGTACTGTCTCTATAAGATTAGCGATAGTTCAGCGAGCATCTCACTGAAGTATTTCGATTGAGCGCACATTAACGTTAAAGTGCATGTAAGCGTACTGATTGTTTGCGCCCGCAGATTTACAGCCAAGGTAACAGCTTCCCTTTTAGGTCTTCTTTTTTAACAATCCTTTTTGTTAAATTCTATGGTTCATCACTGTTTTCGACTCTGTTATAAAAGTTAGGGTGTATTCTATTTTTAATTTTTTTGGTAAATGTATATGTTCAAGTTTAATGTTGATACTCTAAGAATATGAATAGAAAAACCCTAATTGTCTTTGTTCCAGAAAAATACGACTCTGATTATAGTGCAAATGATATAATCTGATTATTATTAAGTTAAATATTTTTTTTAAATATATTTCCACCAGTGGCCCTATCTGTAAACACAACATGTCTAATGTAAAAGCCCTGTAAGAAACATGTATGATCAAGGTCAGGTGAACCCAAAACCAGCCTATTATGCAGGATTTCCTTAACCGATGAGTCAACAAGTGTCAACTGTGTTGTCAAAGTTTGTCAAACTAGAAACAAATTCATTGTAGTGTACACTTGGCTTTACTCTTTCTTTCCGCTCTACAGTTCGGCCAACTCCAGTCTGGACTGCTTGCAGCACATGGGGCTTTGTCACCTCTTTTAATTGACTGACACTCTCCCATCCGTCTCGCTCATGAGGTAACCCCGGCTGTCGCTGTTTATGCCTGTGGCTGGGCTGTGATGGGGCAGAGGGTGTCGGGTGTGGTGAAGTCCGCAGAGGAACAGGAGACGGGTGAGCTGGCGTTCCAGCCGGTGTGTGCATCGCTTCGTAATCGTGGGGTCCCGTTGCCTCCCCGTTTGGAGCTGCTGTTGGATATGCCCCCAGTGGGACCCGAAACTCAACTCCAGCACTCCTGGAACCCGGACGATCGTTCCCTCAATCTGTTTATCAAAGACGATGACCGCCTTACGTTCCATCGCCACCCGGTGGCGCAAAGCACAGACTGCGTGCGTGGAAAAGTGGGTTTCATTCGCGGCCTTCACGCATGGACTCTTCGCTGGCCCATACGCCAGCGTGGGACTCATGCTGTGGTCGGGGTCGCTACCTCTCTGGCTCCATTGAGGGCTGTGGGGTATTCCGCCCTAGTGGGGAGTGATGCAGAATCCTGGGGCTGGGATTTAGGACATGGTAGACTGTACCATGACAGGAAGAGTCGGACTGGACCGGCGCCGTCGTACCCGGAATTTATTGAGGAGGAGGAGGAGGAGGAAGGGGCATTCTCAGTTCCTGAAGAGGTGCTGGTGGTGCTGGACATGGACGAGGGTACGCTCGGGTTCTGCGCAGATGGGAACTACCTGGGTGTGGCGTTTCGCGGGCTGAAAGGGAAGAGGCTTTACCCGATCGTCAATGCAGTGTGGGGTCACTGCGAGGTTAGCATGACCTACATCAATGGACTGGACCGTGAGTATCTATTATAAATAGGTTAGAAATTATAATATAAAGTGCAGAAAGATTTTCACAGTAGAAAAGAAATCGAATTGGCTTTTGTTATTCTGAAATCCTGTTACAATTACTGTTCTTATAAAAGATCTGTTCACACACACTTTTTTTTTTTCTCTACACCAATGTGAAATCACCGGCAAAGGTTTTTTGCGCCACAGAGCACAGACCCGACTAATGCATAATGACACTTGTCAACTATCTTCAGTTGACAGTCATTACATTCTTGTCACATCATTATTGCTTGCTTTCTATCTTTCTCCTGTATTTTCTGTTATTGCTGTGAGCAGCTATGAAGTTTATCTAATATTTACATTTATGCATTTGGCAGACGCTTTTATCCAAAGCGACTTACAGACCTACTTATTACAGGGACAATCTCCCCAGAGCAACCTGGAGTTAAGTGCCTTGCTCAAGGACACAATGGTGGTGGCTGTGGGGATCGAACCATCAACCTTCTGATTACCAGTTATGTGCTTTAGCCCACTACGCCACCACCACTCCATACTTGATTTTAAGCTTTTACTGCATTTGAGGTGCTCCTCATAGTTTTGTTGTAGCTTCATGAATGATTGCGCAAGCACACTAACACAGTAACTGAGATCAACATGTTTACATGCTGCCGATCAATGTTTTGTTTTCTCCAATCTGTTTCTGTTTTTAAAATGTTGCAGCTGAAAATGAATACCATATTTATTGAGTGACTCACACCAGAATATTTCCAATCCTTCCTCCCTTAACAGAAAAAGGGAATTCATTTACTTGGGTATTTTACACTATTGCAACACTTACTGTAGTCATCATGATTGTTAATTTACGAAAATGTTTAAAGGGCTATTTTTAAACCCCTTTTTTTTTTTTTTTTTTTTTTACAACAAGGTTCTCTTAACATTAGTAAATGCACCATGAACTAACAATTAAATTAATTTAGTTTTTTTGATTGTTCATAATGTATTAACTAATGTTAAGATTTTCAACTTTAAATGTTAAAATGTTCTAGTCCAAGTTGGATAGTGTCATACAGGTATTTTTAGTTCATGGTAACTAATGTAATTAACGAATACAGTCTTACTATAAATTACATGGGTGGGGGGGGCGGAGTAAATACACCTTTTAGCAATTTGTTGTGACATTTAGAATTGAACAGGTTGTTTTTTTTTTATTGTTTTATTGCTACTGTATAGGTATTGCGGTGTAAGAATGATAAAAACAACTGTAACATTTTTTAAATTATTATTGTAATTTTCAGATCCTAAAACTAATTTCATATATTTTTTTTTTTACTAAGTTGCACAGCAAAATAAATAAATAAATGGTCTGTTTAATTCCATACATTAACATTACAACTGGACTCATAGGGAAAAAACTAAATTACTAAAATATGTATGACCCCTTTAAAGACCTCCGTATGTAAATGAGCTATTATAATTGGCTCTTTCAGATGTCAGATTAATAAAAACACTTAATTTGGCTTATTTAGGATCAATTTTGGTCTTTAAAGTTCTAACAAATTCCCAACTCTGGCATTTTGTTCTGTCCTGTAGCTGAACCCCTGCCTCTGATGGAGCTGTGCAGACGGGCCGCCCGGCAGGCTATGGGTCGACACCGAATCCATCACATCCAGTCTCTACCACTGCCACAGACCCTCAAAAACTACCTGCAGTACCAATGAGACACCAAACGCAGCCAAAAATCATCTGCAGTCACTGGACAGGTGCTCTTGAATGATACACAGGATAGTAGAAGATTTGTGCTGTGCACAGATGTCAAGAGTGTGCAAGAGAGGTGACCAGCCAGTTTTTATCTGTTTTTATAAATGTTTAAACCAATGATGAGTGTGGCCTCATGAGATTTGATTTTCCAGATGAAGGTGAAGGTGTGTGCATGAAAGTGTGTGTGTTTGTATTTGTGTCAATGAAAATTCATGTCTTCCATTGAAATCCCTGTATTTCATTGAAAAAAAAAAAACAAACAAAACAAAAAAACATCTCGAATTAGCCTAAGCTGGTCTTAGCTGGTTTAAGATGGTCTCCCAGACTGGCCAAGCTGGTCTTCAGCTGATCTTACAGCCTGATCAGCTGAAACCATTGCAGACTGAGAGACCAGCAAACCAGCTTAGGCTGGTTTAACCTGTTTTTTTCAGTTGGTATAATTAAAAGATTTTCTTTCTCTTTTTGTATATTTGTTTGTTTTGCTTTTTATATATTTTACCACTATGGGCTTGGACATGGATAAGGGTTAATATTAGACTAAACCTGGTTTTCAGTGGCAGTTTAAACTAATGCATTTTATTCCATGATGTAGGTGATACCAGAAAACAGGTCCTTATTATCCTTGTCAGTCTTCACTAATGCATATTTACAGTGCCTGAGATATTTTCATTACTTTTTCTTTTTTTTCCCCAAGTGACAAAACTGATTAAATCGGTTTTCCTATGTTTTAGAATATAAATGTGACTTCAGTCAATCTGATTTTTGCAAAAATGATTTTATATGAAAGAGTCGTCTATCTGTTTTTATGTCACAGATCAAGCAAAAACTCTGGAGAAGACAGCTTTGTTCTTTTTGTGACCTTTTGAAATGTGAATAAAAATAACTCAAAAGCAAGCATGTCTCTGTCCATTGCTGTTAAGATTTTTACTTGCTTTTAACGTCATTCAAAATGGTTTTTCGAAGTGGATTTAGAAATTCCAATGTTTCCATTCATTTCTAAACATTTTTTTCAAGTTAAACAAAGGATGCAGCACAAAGCATGTTTTTTTTTGAAGACCTTTTAACATTCTTGATTTTGTGCTATTGAGGGGGCCAACATTTTGCAGTTAAATTTAAGGCAATGCAATAAAATGGGAAGGTTTGTTTTTTAAGAAGGTCTGCAAATGTGCACATGAAAATATATAAACATTTAAATATTAACAACCTTATAGTTCTCTAGGGATGTATAAAGACTGGGGCTAGTCGTCACACTTATTAATACAGTGAATAATTCTCAAGGAAGTCAATTTCTGTGTGCACACGTCTTGAAGACTTGACTTAAAATGAAGTTATTGGAAATTGCCACTGTTATTACCCCCTAAAAAATCTTGAAGTTGAATAGACACAACTTGCCCCAACATGCACCGATCAGCCACAACAAAACCTGTTACTGTGCATGTTGTGCTAGACGGCTGGTTTGAGTATTTCTGTAACTGCTGATCTCCTGGGATTCTCACACACAACAGTCTAGAATTTTCTCTGAATGGTGCCAAAAACACAAAACATCCAGTGAGCGGCAGTTCTGTGGACAGAAACACTTTGTTGATGAGAGAGGTCAACAGAGAATGGCCAGACTGGTTCAGACTAAGTCTACAGTAACTCAGATAACCGCTCTGTACAATTGTGGTGAGAAAGAGTAGTATCTCATAATGCTGTTCTGAGATGCGGGTTGGCGCTGTTCTGGCGGCACGAGGGGGACCTACTCAATATTAGGCAGGTGGTTTTAATGTTGTGGCTGATCGGTGTACGTGAAGACAAGCCAAGTCGAGAGTGCATGAGGTGCTAAAGACAATGAACCACTAGATGGCGCTGTTGTATTAAATTAATAGAGCTTCATTAATACATAGGACATCTCGACAGATGTTCATATTTTTTGTTCAATCAGTACAGCAGAAATAAAGCCACGGTGAGTAAAAATGAGACCGTTAATTATTTAAAACCAATTTTATTGGCTCATTTACATAATACAGCAGTGACCAGTGACCACAAAAAATGGGCAACATTCTATTGAGTATGAAAGATGTACAAATACATGACGTATTCATTTGGACTCTACCTAAAAAAACGTCAATAACGTCACTGTCAAATTCCAGAGAGAGGCAAAGAAAGACAACGTTGAAAACGATGTAGACGCAATGTATGCAAATGGATTTACACTGTATAAAAATTCACAAGATACACGACAAAACATGTATGCTAAAGGAAAAATGTACTATAAGCACACAGAAAATAAACATAAAAAGGGACAAATTCCCAGATACCTTCTTTAATGCTACAAAAAATAACCCCCCCAAAAATTGTAATCTTCCTTTATCATGGCAAATATAAAAAAGGTCCACTGATTTATAATTTCTGCGCAAATTCACACAGATCATTATTTTATTTGTATTATTATTGTGTGGGATGCGCTGAGAGGTAAGATGCAGAATAAAATAAAAGGCAGAGGCTATTTGCACCAAGTTTAGACAGTGCAAAGTTTATTTTTGTTGCTAAGTGCAAACAGTGTTAGATGTTATTTGCAGACCTTATTCACAGCAGCGCCATCTTTGATTTTTAATGGGAATGACAACAAGGCTGTGAGGAATAGATGTACAGTCTCTTCAGTAGGCTGTACTGCAGTTTAAATTGTTTTTGGATCATTCCGCGGATATAACATTGATAAAATATCTTTCTAAGAACGTTCAGTAGACAAAAAACTCCAGACAACATGACACACCCGTGCACAGACCCTAGGTGGTGCTCAAGCACCTGCACTTTTGGCCTCTGACTAGATAAGTGCCCTTTTTGCAAGACATTTTTTTTCTTTTTCTATTTCTTTTTCTAATTTTATATTTTAGTTTTTAAATTTTCAATTAAAAGCGTGTTGTAATGCCCGACAACTGCATTTTAGTTCTAATTCTGCGAGACAGCACCACAGTTAACGCACGCAAATCGAGCGCCCTGCGTAGTATGGAGTTACATACGTGCCACAATTCTGCACGCGCAAAATTATATTTTGAGCGCACAAAAATGTTCTGTGCATGCAAGATGAAATTTCGAGTGCACAAAAAGTTATTTTGCATGTGCAAGATTATATTTTGAGTGCAAAAAAAAATGTTCTGCACGCGCAAGATTATATTTTGAGTGCACAAATATTTTTCTGCATGCGCAAAATGAAATTTTGAGAGCACAAAAAATTTTCTGTAAGTGCAAGATGATATTTTGAGCGCACAAAAAGTTATTTTGCACGTGCTTGAACTCAGTTTTGTAAAGCAATGTATCTTCTTGCAAAGATAAATTCACTTTGAACAAACGAAAATCAATTTTGCACTAAAATCAATTTTATTTGAATGTGAATTTTGCTTTCTCCTCCTACCCACTCTGCATGCAAAATACCTTTTTACGTGCTCAAAATATCATCTTTCACTCGCAGAATATTTTTTGAGCGCTCAAAATATAATTTTGTGCATGCAGAATAGGGCACAGATAGAACTCTATAGCGGAGCAGCATCCATGTCTCTCTGACCTGCCTTCATTAGTGACAGCCAGCAACGATAGTGTTTGCCCTAAGCTTCGGCACTGTTTGTCACTGTTGTGAAATTAAACCACTATTAAAACATCTCAATACAGCCAGACTAACTTAGGCAATAGCCCTCCATTAAGCGTAACAGCAAGCTAGCTAGTCTGGCATTGGAGAATAGCATTGTGACACCGTCGTCAGGGGCGGACTGGCCATAGGGAGAACCGTGACTTTTCCCGGTGGGCTGGCCACAAAACGGCGTTGCGATATGAAGAAGGGTATTTCGCTTGAGCACCTGCCCCCCAAAATGTCTGTGCATGGCCCTGCAACATGAGATCAAGGAGCTTTTTACAGCTTTGTACCGTGCGTGTCATTGAAGAGACTGTAAGACTTTCCCTCACAGCCTCATTGTCGTTCCCATTAAAAATCAAAGATGACGCTTCCGTGAATAAGGTCTATTAAATAGAGCCATCACTGTGTGTTTATAGTGTTTATTTAGAGTCCCACAGACACCCTACACCATCCCCTACCCATGAACCGTACCCTAACCTTTACCTTCCATTACAAAAATTAACCATGGTTTTACTACAGTAACCATAGTTTCACCATGGTATTACGTAAAATCATTGTAACCACAAAATGAAACTTGGTTACTATATTAACATCATATTACTTTAGTAACACAATGGTTAATTACATTAAAACTTTGGCTTCTGTCAAAAAACATGGTTACTATAGTAAAATCATGGTTAATTTCACCGGGATCAAACCTTTCTCTCAACTCCCTGACCTTCACTGTGACCAAATCACTGCGAGGAAATCTGCCTTTATATAATATATAATATTAATATTAATTATGATTTATATATTATATAATGATAAATACAAATTATGTATTTATTATATAATAAGTAGTATTAAAGGTAATATTAAGAGTGTAGACAGGAAACAGGAAGGGAAAAAGTGGGACAAATAGCAGATTCTAACCCAGGTCGTCTGCACGAAAAAGCACATCCATGCCTTCGTTAAACCCCACACCACTGTAGCGACACTAGGGGTGCAATATCTTCAATTTCTGTGTTTCCACCAAACTGTTGGAGTGCAAACCTGTGTTGCAGGTGATATTTACACCTAGTGCAAACAGTCAATCCATATATAAAAACATAAAACTGCAAAAAAAAGGTAAATAAAAATGATCACTGATTCATTGTGGGAGGTTCGTTCTGACTCGTGACTACACTTAGCACAGAGCCTGACATCGGTTCTCGGCATTTCGGACATGTCTGAAGGAATCAGTTCTCAATCTAGTGTACTGTTGACTTGATCATTATTGTGACTGGATCAGTTCATTGCAATGAACTGATAGCAAAAGCAGACATCACTTGTTCTAGGATCATATTACTGATTTAGGAACTTACCGATTAATGTTGACTCAAGATGCGTCGAGATCCGTACAAACCTATTCGGCCTGATTTTGTGAACTGGTTCAAGCGGCTGAAAAGAACCAGTTCAAAGGAGTGATTCGTTCACTGAAACCACAGACATCGCTACTTGACTCTTCATGTAGGTGCCGATTAATAATTAAATCAACAGAGACTGGTGTTTACGTTATGTAGCCACAAATATATCGATTTTAAAAACAATACACCTAATAATCTGAAATCTGATATTTACTCGTACGTACTGGCAAAATTAATTATCAGTCGACCTCTAGGTCTAATTAAATCTTTTCCTCCACAGCTGAATTTTAGGGCCACTCCAATGAGAATAATGAGGAAAAGACAATCATTTCACATTGAGAGGCTTTTGGAATAAATTAGCTTATCGCACTAGAGAGGACTGTTTTCAGTCTCAAAAAAAGAAACTCTTCTGATCAAAAGCTTGAACAGACTGCTGGTTGATGAGCATTCTGATGCCTTAGCAATCCACAGCTTCTTCTTTGACATCACTGTCTCTTCCTCTCTGTTAATGTCCTCCAGCAACGGAGAGACAGAGCTGATAAAGGGATTGAAGAGGATGCAAGACTTTGACTGGTTCTGACACCAAACAGTATCACAAAAGAATCAGAGCTGTTTCAAAAAACACAGAGTCGTTGTCTTTTCAGTGTTTGTCTGTGTTTGTGAGAGGGTTGAGTCTTTTAACGTGTAAAAACGGAAATGTGTTGCAGGTTGTACTGCCATTGAGATGTTACAGGTAGAGTGTTGTATTTGTGAGTGTATGTATGTACAGGTATATGTTTGATTTCTCAGTGTATTGTTGCTTTTCTCCATTGCATTGTGGTTTGATGGTGTATGACAGATGTTGTAGTTTCTTCATCACTGTCTGATTCAGCACTAGAGATATCTTCATCTTCATCATCGTCCTCTTCCTCTATTAGTTCTTCTGCAGGTTGCAGTTCTTTAAAACTCTGGAATTGTCAAAAGTTTCAAGTTTACAAAATGAAACTGCTCAACTAAACGCAATGATATTTCAAATGGAAAAAAAGGGACCATACATTTGCACATATCTTCGGTTCCCTGGAGTAGAACAAGGGTTCCAAATAGTTTTTGTAAGCTGATTGGTGTTGGGTAAGTTACTCAAAAAAGTAATCCACTACAAATTAATAAATACTTACTGGTTACTTAATCACATTACTAACTACTTTACTTTTTTGTTACTTTCTAAAACATTTTTTGCAGAAATGTGTTTATTTTTTACTCAACAAATTCAAATTTCAAATACAAAATGTGTATTTTTCCTCGTTGTTCACTGTCACAATGTCACACTCCCCTGTTTCTCTCTTAAAATGACTTATTAGGGGGCTTCACCTTAAGCTGTCACAGAAATGCAAAAAGAAATACATCTGAACATAATTTATGTTTTCAGTTGTACATAAATAGAAATGTGTAACCTAAGTAATGTACTTAAAAGTAATTAACTTAAATCTGATTTCCAGAGTTTAAAATGTAATGCGTTACACTTTATTTTTTACTAAAATTAGATTATAGTAACAAATTACTTTATCACATTACACCCAACACTGCTGCTGACTATGATATACAGCATTTACTAATTCTTTACTTGAGGTACTCCCTGAGACTGAAGTAATGTTCAACATCAATCTTATATTAAAATAAATATGAATAATACATTTAACCCTTTTGTTGTTCATTTTGTGCTAACACATATTGTGTTCCCGGTCAAAAATTACCAGCCCACTAAGATTGTTTATAAATATAAATAGATATTGCATAGATCTTTTTATCAACTAATTATGACAGGTTTTGCACTCATATAAACATATATTTTATTTTAAATATATTTTTACTGAGAGAAGGATTAATTGACCTGAGCTTATTCCTGGGTCAGCGAGGGGCACTCTCTAAGGAAAATAATAATAATAATAATTGCATAATAAATTAATAACTACTTGCTTGATCTGAACAAAATAAGTGTCATTTTAAAGCTTAGACTCTGGACTTTACAATGCATGTAGCTGATCGTAACAATTCTTAAATACTGCTTTTTAATTTGCTGAAAAATAAGAACTGTTTCGTTCTCATTATCTGCAAATTTGTTATCAAAACAATTATATTCAGAGTTGGTAAACCATAAAAAAAAGATTAGATAGCCATGTGTTATACACTGGCAGCCAAAAGTTTGGAATAATGTACAGATTTTGCTGTTTCGGAAGGAAATTCGTACTTTAATTCACCAAAGTGGCATTCAATTGATCACAAAGTATAGTCAGGACATTACTGATGTAAAAAACAGCACCATCACTATTTGAAAAAAGTCATTTTTGATCAAATCTAGACAGACCCCATTTCCAGCAGCCATCACTCCAACACCTTATCCTTGAGTAATCATGCTAAATTGCTAATTTGGTGCTAGAAAATCACTTGCCATTATATCAAACACAGCTGAAAGCTATTTGGTTCGTTAAATGAAGCTTAACATTGTCTTTGTGTTTGTTTTTGAGTTGCCACAGTATGCAATAGACTGGCATGTCTTAAGGTCAATATTAGGTCAAAAATGGCAAAAATGAAACAGCTTTCTCTAGAAACTTGTCAGGTAATAATTGTTTTAAGGGAATGAAGGCTATACAATGCTTGAAATTGCCAAATAAACTGAAGATTTCATACAAAGGTGTACACTACAGTCTTCAAAGACAAAGGACAACTGGCTCTAACAAGGACAGAAAGAGATGTGGAAGACCAGATGTACAACTAAACAAGAGGATAAGTACATCAGAGTCTCTAGTTTGAGAAATAGACGCCTCACATGTCCTCAGCTGACAGCTTCATTGAATTCTACCCACTCAACACCAGTTTCATGTACAACAGTAAAGAGAAGACTCAGGGGTGCAGGCCTTATGGGAAGAATTGCAAAGAAAAAAGCCACTTTTGAAACAGAAAAACAAAAAGAAAAGGTTCGAGTGGGCAAAGAAACACAGACATTGGACAACAGATAATTGGAAAAGAGTGTTATGGATCTTAACCCCATTGAGCTTTTGTGGGATCAGCTAGACCAGGGGTCGGCAACCTATGGCACGCGTGCCAGCATTGGCACGCGGAGGGGTAATCACTGGCACGCCAGCAACAGCGAGAGAGAAGTAGACTATTTTATTTAGAGGAAATTCCGCACCTGCATTCCAATCTACATCTTGACGTAATCCTTCCTCATGATCACACATCATGTTTTCATGAGCTGAATGGGAGACTAAACAAAAAGTTAAAATGTGATGAGACTGCAGTATACCCAACAGACTCACGCAGCGCGTGCAAGCCATTCGCGCATCACGAACCAGCAGCGCTTCACTTTCGGTTAATCGCGAGTAAACGCGCCCGCTTTGCTTCAGTCACGCTGCACGGATGACAGCCTACATTCTGTGTTTCATTTGTTTCTTTCTGCTTTCAGAACAACACGTGATTTAATAAGGAAAACACCACTATTAATCCTTGAGATTTCCAACCCAGCATACAGGTACACATTCCTTAAATCATGGTCACACTCAAAATTACATTAAACGATTAAAAGAGAAATCATAAAAATCTGAGTCTAATCAAAATATAAATTAAAGTTTTAGGATTTTGTAGGTGTGATTCACCGAAAATGGCTAAATAATTGTTCAGCTTGTAATGTGCGAATTGGTTGCACATGTAGCGTGAGTCTTGTCACACTTTAATAGTGTTTATTCTCCCATCAGCTGATGAAAACATGCTGCGTGATCATGAGGAAGGATTACATCAAGATGTAGATTGGAATGCAAGTGCGAAAAACTTCATACAAGTAAAATAGCCTGCTCGTCTCTCGCTGTTGCTTGCGTGCTAGTACTCAGTCGGCACAGCCATTAACTAGGAAAATAAAAAATGGCACACCATGTCAAAAAGTTTGCCGGCCCCTGAGCTAGACTGTAAGGTGCGTGAGAAGTGCCCGACAAGACAGCCACATTTATGGCAAGTGCTACAGGAAGTGTGGGGTGAAATGTCACTTGAGTATCTGAACAAACTGACAGCTAGAATGCCAAGGATTTGCAAAGCTGTCATTGCTGCACATGGAGGATTTTTTGATGAGAACCCTTTGAAATAGTTTAAGAAGTTCTGAACATTTTTTTCAAATTATAATAGTAATTTTTCACGTTATTAATGTCCTGACTGTACATTGTGATCAGTTGAATTCCACTTTGGTGAATAAAAGTACCAATTCCTTTCCATAAGAGCAAAATCTGTACATTATTCCAAACTTCTGGCCACCAGTGTATATCATTAGAAAGGTCTCAATTAGTAGAAAGCTTTTAGCAAATTTTTTTTTTCACTCAGAGGCCAAACTGCAGTGAGTATTTGTGTATGAAATTCTCACAGACACACATAAATATTATAATCAGAAGTTTCTTTTTGTCACATTTTTCCTTTTTACTCCTGCAACATACATATAACATAGACACTGACTTATCGTAACTTACAACAGACTATCTCGATTCAAACGAGCCCAAACACAACATAATATGATAAGTAGATCTTGAAATATTCCACAAAAAGTGTACATGAAAAGACGATGCACAAAAGGGCGCACTACACACATTGTGTGTGTGTGTGTGTGTGTGTGTGTTTGTGTGTTGTGTGTGTGTGCACATGTCCGCGGACTTTGTGTGTGCAAACACACATCCACAAATGTGCTCATCTAAAGGTTTGGGATGCTCCTGAACACTTAATATTTCTGTATTTTGTAGTCTAATCCATTCATTTCCAATGGCCGGTCACTTTTGACCGGGAACACAAGTGTAACAAAGTGAAATAAAACCAAAAAATTTTTAGAAAATGGTCCAACTGTTTTTGTATGTTTTCAGATACAATATGTGAACAAAGTCAAGGAATTTTTTACCAACTGAATTATGTAAAAAAAAAAAAAAAATCGTAAGAAAAAAAAGTTGTCCAGGTCAAAATGACAGGACTACAACAAAAGTTAATGACTTTTTTTTTTTCTAAGATATACAGTATATGATACTGTATAAATATTTTAAATTGTTTTATTTTAAAATATATATTTTTATATTTAATGATTATATTGTGTTTTTATTATAATTTTATAGTATAAATTATATTTTAAAAAATCTATAAAAAATATTTTATATTTAAAAAATGTATTTAATCTCTCAAATATCCTACAGTTCCATTATTAAGCCCAAAGGATTTACCAACCCCCGTTGGAAGACCCTTTCCTTGAAACTACAGTGTATTTTAATAATTTGTTGACCTATCCAGTGTATTTCATTATGAGAATCGATACTCTGGTGGGCTGTCCTGCCAGCTGTAACAAGCACGAACAACCCTATTTCCAGGAATCAATCATGGATCCACATAAACCCTGTCAAAGTGACATTTGGATCAAAACTGAACATATTGTCACCATTAGTTTTCATGGTGAGTCCTGCATGCTGTGATGGTTTGACAGGCATCACAATTTTGGCAGTCCTTATTTTTATGTCTTGTCTCGGTTGGGCATGCCGATGGTTTGTCTTACCTCCAGTGGGTTGACAGTGATGGATAGACACAAGCCATCCCAATCCAGTTGTTTTTCTTGCAGCTTGTGTGCCTGCATATCCTCTTTGTAACGTGTTTGATAGAGGTGGTGAACACCCAACGCAACCACCACCACCAGGGCGGCGATACACACAACAATCACAACAGTGGCAGCACTGGGTACAGCTAGAGAAAGACAATAAATAAATCTAAATAAATACATAATTTTCTCCTATTTCAATTAGGAATGTGCGAGACTAGTCGACTAAATGGTTCTGATGCTGCTAGTCAACACTGGAATTACTAGTCGGTTAATATATCCCCCCATTAAACTGATCATCATTTTTACACATTTACATTTGGCTTTATATTTTTACAGAGGCTGCATTTAAATTACTGTCAATAATAAAAATATTATCTTAAAAAGAGGATATCTGGAGTAGATACAAAGTTTCATTTCACCTCTCTCACTCGCGGCACGCAGGAAAATGTCCTCTCGCTAGACAAGCAAACTCAGCAAAGTAGTTATGAAATCACTTCGGTGGTGGTTTCCAAACGTTTGAAAGTCCCTATAGATGTTTTCACATTTGAGTCTTCTTTAAATCTGTGCATGCTTGTACGTTATTTTTCCGCTGTGCAGGCTTTTTCAAGCGCAGGATAGCCGCCTCAGGTGAGTCTAGTCCCGTCTTTCTATCGACCATGTCAACGTGTTAATTTTGCTCATCAAAACATGTATGCTTTTGAGTAAGTAGCCTAGAAAATGACTGTTTATTTTCAACGAGGTGCCGACTGCTTAATGAGTTAAACTATTAAACTTTTATTCTGCGTGCACGTCATGTTTAGAATACATTAGGTTTATTGTACGCTACATCACAGGCCTATTATTTCTATCCTATAGCGACTTTTTTTTTAACATCGTAACTGTTATTGGTAAACGTTCTTTACCGAACAGCTGTCATGTTAGATCAATGGCTAATGTACGACTGCACGTCGTGAAATATGCGCAACATTTCAGCAAAAAAAATTGGGGGTCATAAACACATTGGGTCACATAAACAAATATTTTTGACTGTTTTCTGAAGGTTGGTTTCTTTTTAGACTTGTCGACTTCAACTTTCCGTTTAAACGTCAGTGAAATTGACGTTTCACTGACAGCAGCACATCAGATGACATCAGACATCCCTAATTTCAATTTTTACATATTCCCATAACTCACAGACTACTAGAAATCTACCTGCCTCTACTTCCCATTTTTGTGGTGTAAGAAACAGGTAACCATTCCATTATATTTACTAAAATCTTTGAAAAAATTAAGAAACTAGATACTTTAATTACATTATGTTACATATTTTAAAAATGTAATCTTCGAATAAAATCATAACATTTTTATTTTACAACTAGTGATACACTGCTGAGGGGCAAAATTGTTTGGTGTGGTGGAAAACAAGGCCACAACAGTTCTCATTTTTTAAAATTGATAATATAAATAATAAATATATAAATAATATTGTGGCATGGGGGCGTGGCCATGTGTCTGTCTGCGGGAGAGGGAAAGCAGTAAGGCTCGTCACCTGGGCTGTAATTACTCTAACACCTGTCTCTCATTGTAATGATGGTGGAGGGAGACCTGATAAGGCATACCAGAGTGTCAGAGTGGGAGAGAGTGTGGCAAGAGAGCTGGTGCCCTTCCGGCCTTACCACTTTCCCTCTCCTGCAGACAGACACATGGCCACGCCCCCATGCCACAAATATATAATAAAATAATATTCACACAATAAATACTGAAATAGTTTGTTTATTTCACTCTTTGTTTAGATTATCATAGTACTTATAAACAAGTAATATTTTTTGTTTTAAATATGTTCATGAAAATCAACCCCTGGGACATGAAATTGCCCGAAGTTGAAGAAACAAGACTGTCACTCACCTAAGCTGTGGGTGTTAGATTCCACTACCATAGGATGAATCATTTGCATGTATTTGGGTGGGGCCATCACATGATTGACATGTTCGGTGGCTTCCTCTCTGTGCAGAATGTTGACCTAGAATGCGACGGGGTCATAGAGAGGTCCTTTAAGGTCATATGTCACTATAACGCACAGCATGATTTAATTAAAGGAGTTTTCCAAGTTATACAAGTTAAGCTCAGTTGACAGCATTTGTGGCATAATACTGATTATCGAAAAATTATATTTTTACTTGCCCCACCTTTGCTTTAAAAAAGGCAAAAATCTGGGTTTCAGCGAGGCACTTACAATAGAAGTCAATGTGGTCAATCCGTAAACGTTAAAATACTCACTTTTTCAAAAGTAGAGCCACAAGACATAAACAACATCCATGTAAACATGATTTTAGTGTGATCAAATCACTTACTAACCTTTTCTGTGTAAAGTTATAGCCAATTATACAACATGTTGTCATGACGATGTAATGTCAACAATCCTGAAAACCCTAAAAAGACTGTAAAATGACAATTTAAACCACTTTACAGCTCAAATAATACATGTGTTTTAACAGAAGTATCAATGTAAGTGCTTTTATAAATTTGTAAGCTTCGGATTTCTGACTTTAAACTCTCCAAAAATTGGCCCCATTCACTTCCATTGTAAGTGCCTCACTGTAACCTCGATTTTTGCTTTTTTTTAAAGAAAATCATTTTTGTGGTAATCAACATTATGTCACAAATGCTGTCGATTGAGTTTAACTTATATTGAAACCGGAATATTTCTTTAAGGACCATGTCAAGATCACACTCTCTCTCTCCCTCTCTCCGAAAAGACATATGTTTTGTTCTGTTCTCACCTGTAGTGTGTACTGATTGCTGGTATAACGTCCATTGAGTTCGGAACAAATCAATCTGAAGGATCGGACGGAGTCGACAGCTTGACGGCTTTGATAACGCACCTCTCTGATCACATCTGCGTAGTGAGAAATGGAGTCCACACCTGCAACACAAAAACTCACACATATAAAAAATATATTACATAAAGATGGGAAATGAGGAAATTGTACAGGGAAAGACAAAGTAATTTTTTTACCATATATGGACATGCCGGTGGTAGAGTTAGTGTATTCTAGTTGTCTGCCCAATAAGGCACTGCGATGCAGTTCTAGACTCTCTAGCCCCGCCCTTAACTCCTCCCCCAACACCATGATGTCACAATAGTCCAGGTTATGAGTGAATACACCTGACCTATGATCTGTAAGCACATGCACAGATAAAACAAGTGGGTTATATTTCTACCTACTGTACTGAATAATAATGAAAAGCAAAATGTTTCTCTCTCTTCAAGGGTTCTTGCAGTAAAAGAACTGTCAGATAAATGCTTAACAGCTGCATGGCCATTTTCTAGCTCCTCTCTGACCCTTTCAATTAAACAGGCTGTTTTGCTGTACCCTTAAGACCGCTATATGTAAATGTTCTATGGCTAACATCCCAACAAGTTGTCGAATAATAAATAGGTGTTAAAATGTATATGTGGGCATCATCTCTTTATGTATTAATGCCATTTACAGACACTGATTAAAAAAAATGTGTAGGTTAATTTTCATTTATGTAGAGTATGTCTACATAGTCATAATCAAACTGATCATAATCAAAGTTTTTTTATTGAAATGTGTTCAAAGATAGGTCCCATTGAAAGTAAACTTAAACAAGGCATTAAATGCACAAAAAAGATACATGGAGGGGTGTTTTTGAGCTAAACACCCTCATAAAAGACTGATGTGTTGTGTTCAGAGTGTGGAAGGGGCAGTGAGCATCTGTCTTTTATGATTTATTAACATGTTTGTTTGCATTCATTGTTGTTCTGTTGTTTACCTCCAAAAACAGTGTGCAGTTTGTCAGTGAATAATGTGTCTCAGTGTTTGGGGACTTTCTGTTTCAGGGTTGCATGGAGAAATTTTGTTAAAGGAATAGTTCACCCAAATATTAAACTTTTAATTCTGTTATCATTTTCTCACCCTAATGTCATTCCAAACCTTTCTAATATTTTTTTTCTTCCATTGAACACAGAAGAAGATGTTTTGCAGAGTGTTTACGCAGCACATTTGGTGGCATTGTGGAGCTCCAAAAATGACTAAAGCACCATAAAAGTTGGCTTAAAGTCTTTTGAAGCCATAGGATAGCTTTGTTTCTGTATTTACTGAAAATCTGACCCTTCACCTTAGCTCTCAAATCTCATTCGCATATTTGTACTTGTACCATATGCCATTTTTTCTCTCGTGTCTTGTAACTGATTGCAACACATAGAGTCAATGATGACAGAATTTCCGTTTAGAGAAGTAAAGTGGTTATCAGCCTAATTCTCATCTGTACCTGTGTTATATGTAGGTTCATCACCCTTTGTAACTGTACTGATGATATGCAAGTCCCTGAACAGTGATAGGCCTTGGGCAAGGTTGGAGGCGGGGACAGTAAGGTGCTCCACCCCAGTGATTGTGATGTGTGGTTTACTGGGCTGCATTACCATGACAACTGCCTCAATATCAGGAACAGAAATGCACATATCCTCTCCGAAACACCTGCACGGATCACACACACAAAGATACCACTATATTTCAGTTTTCTGCATTAAAATTAGCTTCTACCTTTACTAATGTTAAAAAAAAAAATTGGCTGCTCGTTTTATTAGTTACTAAAGCATAATGCATGGATTAAATCACAAAAGATTTCGCTTTTTTTTATCTGACGCAAGTGACATGGGTGATTCAAATCAATGACATTTAAAGGTGCTATATGTAATACTTTTACTGTACTAAATCATAAAATGACCATAATATGTCATTAGAGAATTAGGAAACATGCTGAAATACTGGCTTCTCCGATAACAATGCTACAGCCAGTATATTCTAGTTTGAAGTTTCCATTCCGGGCCGGAATTTCTGTTTATGTTTTGACCTGTGTGATCCCGCCCACTGCCCACTCACCTATAGTATTTCGACACCGCCGGGTTGCCAGATTTGAACAGGTTTGCAGGCAAACAACACTGCGTGTTGCAGCCATGGAAGCCAGAAAACGAACTGGATCAGAGATAACAGATTCAACCCGACCTAAAAAGCCTCGCCATCCATCTAAAAACCACCATGACCAGAGGCGTAGTAAAACAAGGATAAATACTGGAGATGCCTTTGGAAGATGGAGACAGCTTAAAGCCCAGAAATCCTTTAAAACGGATGCTGAGTTGGCTAATTTGCGTCAACATTCTGGCAACCCGCATGAGCTTCGAGTCTGGGGCGGGGCACACAACTCGCCAATATTTTGAATTTGGACTGCAGTACCCCATTTCAAACACTTGTTATCAATCTTACATATAGCACCTTTAAATAGGTAATGCTTACCTACATAACTCCATGTTTTGACACATTTGTGGAATATTCCTTACATTAAAGCAATATTCCGGGTTCAATAGCAATGTTAAGCTCAGTCGACAGAATTTGTGTCATAATGGTCATTACCACAAACATTTATTTTGACATGCCCCTCCCTTTTTTTAAAAAAAAGCACAAATCTGGGTTACAGTGAAGCACTTATAATGGAAGTGAATGGGGCCAAATTTCTGAATGTTAAAATACTCACTTTTTCAAAAGTATAGCCACAAGACATAAACAATATGTGTGTTAACTTTATCAATTTCTAACCTTTTCTGTGTAACTTTACAGCCAATTTTGCAATTTTGTTGTAAATGATGATGTCAACAAACCCTAAAATCAATGTAAAAATGACAATTTAAACAACCTTACAGCTCAAATAATACACAAGTTTTAACAGAACAGTTAATATAAGTGCTTTAATAAAATTAAACGCTTCACATTTCACCATTTAAACTCTCCAAAAGAGTTAGCCTCACTAACCTTTTTTTTTTTTTTTTTTTTTTTAAGAAAAGGAGGAATGAGTCAAAATTATTTGTTGTGGTAATCATCATTATGCCGCAAATGCTGTCGATTGAGCTGAACTTGTATTGAACCCGGAATATTCCTTTAAGCCACAAAAACAAACATATAATGAATAAAATCACAATGTGTCTTCTTCTCATTTGTGACAGCTAAAAATTCCATTGCCATAGGCACAAAACTATTATTTTTAAACAATAACAAAAAAAAAAAAAAAAAAAGGTCAGATGTGGTTTCATGGCAGGTAAGAAATATTTATGGCTGGTAAATTTTTCGTAATTAATTTTGGACCCTGCACACAAACACATGCATTCAGACAGGAAGACATCTCCACTTCTATCAAAATAATAATAATAACATTAGACAGTGATTTGTAGTGTGTAAACAGATGACTTGGGATTGTTCCCAATTCATTACACAGACTGCAGTCACTGATAACTAAACACAAAAAGAGGAAACAAGAAAAACACGCCTGGAGTGAATTAATAACATGTCAGCTTTCTTGAATCTTGCAGTAATTGGACTTAATAAGCTTAAACCTAAAACACAAACTGTGTTTACAAGAATTAATTTACAACTCTACTGATTTTGCCTCCATGAATGACAGGAAGTGCATTATCCGAAAATGAAGCGCAGATTCAACATTGCTAATTAAAGATGCTTTCCTTAATCCGGATGCAAACGAACACTCGCTTTCATCAACAAACAGGAAATGAATGGAGGAAACAGTCATCTGTGATAACAAACTGAAAGTTTAGATACGTCCAGGCCTGAAGAGATTTGTCCACATTTATACTGTTTCAAAACACTTGAAAGAGCTGTTCATTCAATGGTGCATTCAGTAGATTAAAACAAGAAAGTATATACAACTTTTTTACTCAAGAGTTAAATAAGCTTTCTTACTCATAATAGTGTAATTTTGAAAAGTCTTTGCGTATGTAGTTCCTGTCTTTGTGTATGTGTATGCACGCATGTGTGTGTGTCCGATGCAAATTTCCTATTGATCTTTGAGAAAAAGCTCCACCCACTGCCTCACATTGAACCTCAGAGGGGGCGGGCCATATGCATCTAGTGCTCATGCATATTCATGCTCTGTTATGAATATTCACCTTGTCCCAGTGGGTATGTTTGTGCTCCAAAACCAAATCTCATTCTGTCATCCTCTTTCATTACTGTCTACACATAAAAATTAAACCTCCCTAAGGATGGAATAAAGATTTGATGGAAGAAAAAAGTAGAGCAAGTAATCAAGAAGAAATAATGAAAGTCATTGATCAGTTTCATGTTGATTTCATAATTACATATACTGTGTTAAAGGAATAGTTCACCCACAAAAATGAAAATTCCTTAATGTTGTTTCAACCCTGTATTACTTTTTTTCTTCCATAAAACATTAAATGAAATATTAGGCAGAATGTACAAGCTTTATTTTTCTAAAAGTGGATGGTGATCATACTATCGGCTCCAAAAAGAGCAAAAAACACCATGAAAGTATTGAAAGTAATGAGATTTGAGGGCTATGGCAGAGGGGAAGATTGACAGCAAATAATGGCTTAAATTTTGGTCTGTTCCTCATACAGAACTATTGCATGGCTTCAGGAAATTTGGAATATAGCACACAAGGCACATGTAATACTTTAATGGTGACTTTTGGAGGTTGGCAGTATAAATCGCAATCCACTTTCATTGTAAAGAAAAAAAAAGAGCAGCTTGGACATTCTGCCTAACATCTCCTTTTGTATTTAATGAAAGAAAGAATGTCACGCAGGTTTGAAACAACGTGAAGGTGATTGAATGACAACGTTTTCATTTTTTGGTGGACTGTTACTTCAGTAATCCCTATAAAAACGAAATTAACATAATAATTTCATTTTTGTCTATTGTGTTTATCAGCAAGGCCATAGCAAGGTAATCTGGGCTCCCTGACTGTACATTGCTCTGGGCCCCTTTCCTATTAAAGAATGCAGTTTAGAATTTGTTGTGGGGCCCCCTGGACCTTTGGGCCCCTAGAATCGTTACCACCTTTCACACCACTAGCTACGGCCCTGTTTAACAGTATGAGACAGTTTTGGGATCCTTTCAAGCTCTGAGCCAAAACTGCAGAACAAACTTCTGTGCCACAAGTTGTGATGCCTCAGGATCTGAACCACAACACAACTGTTTGATCATTAATAATGTTATATTTTAGTTATAAAATTCTGGTATTCAAGCAAAGAGAGGATGTCTCATGCATAAAAATAATAGATCGTACTGCACTGCTGTTGAGACCCGGAGGTGACGCACTCCAGGCGTGGGAATCTGGCGAGAGTTCATGTAAGAAACTTTCCTCAGTGCTTCATTCATCTGCTCCAAATCCTCACCCTCCATCACCACAAGAGACTGAGCGGGATTGAAGTGAAACTAAAGCGGAGAGAAAACATTCATTCACAAGCAAGCGTGAGATATTATACTGCAAATGTGTGCAAGTTTGTGGAAAGAGCTTATAAAGACCAAACAGAGCTGAGAGAGATCACAGCACCTGAGTGAGGGAACACCTGTCTTTTCATTTGATCCCCAAATCTTCCCTAAAGCTTTGTGAATATAAAAGAACAGAACAGAGAAATAGAAAATATGCATACGGAAGTATCTCCCCATAAGTCTTATCTCCCAGCCTTCGTCCTTTCTCTCTCTCTCTCTCTTTCTCTCTCTCTCTCTCTCTCTCTCTCTCTCTCTCTCTCTACAAGTTAGTGGGGTTTTACACTCTTTTCACTCATTTTATTTATGAAAGAATATGGTTAAGAAACTCATTTTCTTCCTCCAATTAATATTGTTTATAAGCCTAAAATATCGAGTTAATATGGTATGTGGGGTTACAGGTGTGCATGTGCGTGTATCAGTATTTTACAACGGCTTTGAACATGGCTCATCCAATCAGAATTTAGAGTCAGAAGTCTCAGAGTTTGTCGTGTTTTACCTTTATCCTCTGTCCGAGGCCTTCCAGTGAGGTGATGTCCAGCCCCTCTTTACAGGCCTGTAGACAGGAGATGATATTCTGGCTTTCGATTTTTCCCGGTCGGACTGTCAGTCCAGACAAACTGCCTCGAAAATACTGAGTGAACTTTGCTTTAGAGACTTCGCCACCTGCACACACAAAAATAACAAGGCATGCTGAGTTGCCCTAAATTTGTATTCTTTATTATATACAATTAGGAATAACTATATATTTTATTTATTTATTTATATAAGGGCCGTACAAAAACATGATTTTAGCAAAAACACTGAAAAAAATGCATTGTACATAGCAATTATAGCGCATGCTAATCTGCATCTATGGTCCCTAGATAGGCTTTTTGCCTTAAAAAAAGACTAAACAAAAGGAAACTAAACATAATTGGGAAAAATAAAATTAATCATAAAAGTAATTGAGCTTGGTCCTAACCCTGGTAACATATAATAAAATGGATTAGACTGAAAGATTATTAATAATTAAAAATTAGTACAGCTCTGGATTTCTTTAAGCTAGCGCTTAACTATTGTTGTAATAAAGTCATTATGTATGTATACAGTATATATATTATGTACAGTATATAGTTACATATATGTGTGTTCACATATATGTATGTGTATAGTATATATACATTTATAGTTACATAGACCCACCAGAATACATTACTCTCTCTCTCTCTCTCTCTCTCTCTCTCTCACACACACACACACACACACACACACAAGCACACACACATGAATTCCAACTTCAGTCAACTAGACACCCTCAAAACTCCCTCTGAACAGTGAACCTGGATTGAAAGAAAGCAATCACACTATTAAACTATTGTAATCTATATTCAAAGCTGAAAACAGAGATAACGAGCAATTATCTGCATCTATCTGCTCTCTGTGAGATGAGTTTCTGTGCGTGAGGGTTACGTGTGTAATGAGAAGTGTGTGTGTGTGTGTATTATCATGCATCTGTGAGAGAACATGTGCCTCAGGCTATAGCATACTGATGTGCCTGATGAGAGCGTGTGTGTGTATGTGTCAGGTTTTGCCAACACTGCAGGGACCAAATGTCCCAACAAGGATAGTTAACCTGAAATCACCTACATTGTAGGGAGCAGCCAACAGCAGATGGGGTTCACTTTCCATTATACCTGACAGAACTGTCAAATAGAGAGTGTCACCTAAGTAAGCACTTTTAACATGTCAAGATCATGCGCACTACCACTGCACCATGGCTCTGACCCACGCTCAGATGTGTACTGCATGTTGTAAGATGTCAAATTTATATTTTCCAGTTAATGAGGCCTGGAGCATATTTTGAAAAAACTGGGAATTACCAAAGCCTCATGCCTGCTTGCCACACCCACAATGACATTTGGAACATGTTTTAAAAGTAATTCAGAGAATGAAAAAACCCACAACCACACTGACCACACCCACAACCATATATGGAGCATGTACAGGAAATTCATAGAATTTGAAAAGACACACCCACACTAACCACACCCACAATGACAACTGAAGCATGTTTTGGAAATTCATGGAATTGAAAAAGCCACACCTACACTAACCACTGCCACAATGAAATTTGGAGCATGTTTTGGAAATTCATCCAATTTAAAAAGCCACACCCACACTGACCACACCCACAATCGCATTTAGAGCATGTTTAGGAAATTCAGGGAATTTACAAAACCACATCTATGCTGACCACACCCACACACTTGCCAACACCCACATTCCATTTTCTCCAACCTTGCCAGCAGGCTCCTACGGTGAGCTGCAAGTCGATCTGAGGGGAGTTGATGGGCCAATCATCTGTCACCAGGTAAGGGTCATAGGTCATGCCATCAACATAAAGAGTCACTACTGGAAACTCAATGCTGATGACGTAATAATGCCACTCCTTATCACAGATCTGAGAGAGAGACAGAGAGAGAGTTTTACTATATTAGAATAAACTTGGTAAACAAAAACAGAGAGTCTAAGAAAGCTCGATTTATGAAACTCGATGTGCTCCACACAAATAGTGCTCCTCACGTGAAGCGCACAAGACAACACACAAACTTCATCTCAATAGAGTTTTCCATTAGCATGTTGCTAAGGTAACAATGTGATACTCTAATAAAACACAATCAATGTATAGTACAAACAAATATTGGGTGAAATAGTTCCATTTTAATTAGATGGAACTATTTATACTTTTCAGTGCTGCATGTAAAACGTTGATCATCACGCAGTTTTCAGTTCTGACATTAACGGCACTTCTGCATCTCCTCAAGAATACCTGACTTTTCTCTTCATATCCATCCTACATTCCTTTTTATTTGTCTTCTAGTTGTCTGAGCCTTAGGTTTAGTTCAGGGCGAGTAAATGATGACCACATTTTCATTTTTTGAGTGAACTCACCCTTTAAATGCTTCAAAATACAGTTCTTCTTCACCAATCCCATCTACACCCATCACAACAAAAGCAAAGAAAGAGGTAGTAAGTGGGGGAGAAAAGCAAGGTTGAGATGTGGGTGGAATTGGTTGAGATTGTCCAGGAGAGATTGATGACATGATTGGTGTGAAGTGACTACGGATGCCATGAAACATTTAGCATGAAACTATGAAACAGAAAAGTGTGAGGCAGAGAGTCATTACAGATAGAAATATATTATGTATTTTTACATTATATGAAGGAAATTTGAATGTAATTGCTTGTCTGTGCAAAACTTGCCACCATGGTGCAAGAGAGTTGTGAGTGGTTTCCATAGCTTTTAATGCTTTCAGTTTTTTTTTATGCTATGTGGATGCTAGGGTCTTCTGGGAGGTTTCTAGGGCATTTCTAGTCAAAATGATGGCCCCATGTCTAAAATGCTGGTTTGCTGAAGATTATGTTCCTCATTTAATGTAAGTCAAAGTGATATTTTGTCTATTTTGTCATTCATCAGGTGAAAATCTCACGTCTGATCACTTAGAAAAATAATTTCGCCAACAAACAACATGATCCGACGTAACATTCATTTCTGTAGCACAAACGGTGCATGACGAGTTACTGTACATGCTGAAGTTTAATCAGGCTGATCTCATGAAAATTACGTGACAGTGGCAAGCACAGTTTTTTGCTAAATGATATTACGTGGCTTATTACACATATCACATATTACAGTAAAATGTTCTACCAAACAGATGAGGTTTTTAAGGTTAATGCTGTATGACTTTTAAATCAACAAAACTGACCTCCCTACCCTAAACCTTATACCTAAACCTAACCGATAGTGTCAGAAAAAGCAAATGTGACATGGAAAATGCAATTGCTGAAGCAAACACGTCATTTTGTGGTGCTTTTATGACATTTTCGGCTCAAGTGTCAACTCGTAAATGCAATGCTCCATCAGTTGAGCTACCATGCGATTTAATTGCACTCGAACAAGCTTTTACATGTAGGTTATGTAATGCAAATGTTAAAATGTATTGCTATACAAGTCATTCACCAGAGTAAGTGTTTTGATGTCATAAGATAGCATTGTGTGAGGAAAAGAGCAAAAAGTATGTGTTTATGAACAGATAATCAGCCGTTCTATTCATGATTTGTGTAAAAGTGAATAAAAGTTATTGTTATTGTAGCAACACTAGTTTTCATTTCACCAGGAAACTGCCACGATACATACTACTAGCCACGTAAAAATTATTTTGCGAAAATGTAGTAATGTGATTCTATGAAACCAAGTTGAGCTCAATACTTAAAGGTTTGGTGTTTGTTCAAATACTTAACCCTAAATTTGAGCAAAAGTAACTATAGTTCTTGTCTTAGAAAACGGCTAAAGATTAAATAGAAAATACGTTAACATGAATGTCTCTGGAAGGCCTCTTTGACCTCATGAAAGTTTGTTTGTGTGAATTCTATAAAGAGGGGGTGTGTTTTGCAATCACTGTGTGTGAAGGAAATATCTCTGTTGTCTTTGTTTGGCCTATTTGTGCCACTGCCACTTAAAAACACAATACCAGACGGCTTTTGCTCGCTTTGTTACACACAGTGTGTGTGTTTGTGTGTCTGGCAGACGGAGCGGGTCATAAAGTCTAGTGGAACTGATTGCTACACCATCACACCGACAGAAAAAACAAAGAGACGACAAAAACAAGAGAAACAGAGTTGTGAGAAACCATCAAACACTTTTGATTTTCACATCTTTTCCTCCTACACATGAAATCACACCATCCATCCATCTCCTCTTACTTCTTCTCACTCTATCATCAAATTGAAGCTCCCTTGACCTCCCTGTCCCACTTTTTTCTTTCCCACAATGCTATTCTCTCCACGGGTCCCCCGTTTTGAGTGATATCAAAGTCACTGAAAGCAATATACAGTATAGAGGGTTGAATCTCACAAGAAAATGTCCTGGTCATATTTCACCCCAAAATCAAACCAAAATAATAAGAAATTTTGATCATCAAGTTTTTTTAGTCCATTATTTTTAAGACAATTAAATCCACCAAAGCAAACCATTTTGAACTGGCTTGCAATTGTCCTTTTTCTCAAAAAAGATTGTCATTAGATTCTCATTACTGAAATGCAGTGATAACAATTATCCTGTCTGGACACAATGATTAAAATCAGCATAAATGTAAAGCAGTACAACAAATTAATACCATGATATATAAATACTTCACGCCTTACAGTAATGAGAATGAGATTACTTTTTCATTACATTAATGAGAGTGCTTAAGGAAAAGTTCACCCAAAACTGAAAATTCTCCATCCATGTTGCAAATTAAATTTTTGCACAAAATCAGAAAATGGCAAAACAATTTGGGAATAAAGCAGCATTTCCATCCCGTGTGTTTAAGAGAACAAAATCTAGCACTTCTTAGGAAATTTATAAAATAAAAATGAAAATAGATGTTAAAGCCAATGTGGTTCTTTTATTAAATGCAATACTTGGGGTTTATTGCATGCAGTCAAAACACTCTGACGAACTTCATGTTTGTTAGTGTTCAGTGGCAGATGCCTCATGTCTCAGAGCGAAACCATGTCAGACAATTCTGGGAGGTAATAGGTGTATTGTGTCAGAATAACCAGAGCAACAGTTCAGACGCCATGTGATGATACTTATGGTATTCCCTGAGCGATTTATGTATTCACATGGCTTGTTGAGGCAAAGTACATTTTATTTTTTTATATGCATCAAGTGTATATTCTTATATAGATATACTGTAAATTCTATCTGAATATTTTTGGTAAATGTGTTTTCCATCATAGTTAATGCGCATGTATACTTGTCGAATAAAAAAAAAATATCCACCTCAAGCAAGTGTTAAAGGATTTGATGTGCATTCTGGAGATTTTATTCGCATCTTGGTGTTTCCATCCAGCGATATACCAAAATTTGCATAAAAATATATGGATAGAAACTCAGCTATTTATTAACCCTTATGTCGTTCCCAACTGGTATGATTTTATTAAGTTAATAAAAGGGACTGGGGCTGTCAAGCTCCAAAATAACAAAAAGAACAGCACCATAAAAGTATCAGAAAAGTGGCATACATCTTGTGTGCTATATTTCAAGTCTTCTGAAGTCATATCAATCAATCAATCACATTTATTTCTATAGCACATTTAAAAACAACACATGTTGACCAAAGTGCTTTACAAAAAGGAAATATAAATAAATCATGCACATTCAGAAAACATAAATACCAAAAGCAACACAAATAAGTGTAGTTACACACACTAGACACAGTCAAAAGCAAGGGAGAAGAGATACATTTTCAAATGAGTTTTAAAAACATCAACTGTGGTACAGGATCTGATATGGAGGCAAACTATTCCAAAGGCGTGGAGCCGCAACAGAGAAGGCACGATCTTAGAAGACTTAGGAATGATTAAAAGAAGACTCTGTGATGACCTTAGAGGTCTAGAAGTAGTAAATTGCTGAAGGAGTTCACAATGTAAGGAGGTGCCAAGCCATTAAGACCCTTAAAAACAAATAATAAAATCTTAAACTGAATTCTGTATTTAACTAGGAGCCAGTGGAGAGAAGCCAACACAGGAGATATACTAGCATGCAGCATTTTGAACTAACTGCAGACATGACAGTGAGGCATGAGAAATACCATAATACAATACAGAGTTACAGTAATCCAGTCTGGAAGAAATAAAAGCATGTATAACAACCCCCAGATCCTTAAAAGACAGAAAAGCTTTCAATTTTGCAATGGCCCTTAGTTGGAAGAAGCCACCTCTTACCACAGAATTTATATGCTTATCTACTTTGGTTTTTGACTTGTTAAGCTGATGAAAGTTCCTTTCCATCCACTTTTTAATATCATTAAATCAGTGAAAAAGTGAATGTAAAGAAGAATTATACCATGGCTTTAGAGGAAGATAAAGTTGAGTATCATCAGCATAACAGTGGTAGGCTATGTTGTGTTATGGGCCAAAGGAAGCATATATAAAGAAAATAAAACTGGGCCCAGAATAGAGCCTTGAGGAACCCCACAGGTAATGGGTGCAGAGGAAGAGGAAACATTTCCCAATTCAACAGAGAAATTTCTCTCTTTAAGATAGGAGGAACACCATTCAAGTGCAGTCCCTTGATTCCCTACCCACCATCTTAAACGCTCCAGCAGAATTCCATGATCTATGGTGTCGAAAGCGGCACTAAGATCAAGGAGGACTAGAATTGCACAATAGCCTGAATCAACAGCCAGCAACAGGTCATTAGACACTTTGAGGAGGGCAGACTCTGTGCTGTGTTGTGCTCTAAAACCAGATTGAAATTTATCAAAACTATAATTTCCATTTAAAAAAGTAGAGAGCTGACGATAAACAACCTTCTCTAGGATTTTTGATAAAAAGGGCAGTTTTGAAATTGGACGATAATTATTTATAGTAATACTGTTGGATCAAGATTGGGCTTTTTAAGAAGAGGTTGCACCACAGCATGTTTAAAACAGGATAGCATGATACCATTTACTAAACCGCAGTTCACAATTGACAGTAGACTTAAACTGACAGCATCCAGAACCTGAATAAGGAGGCGAGGGGCAACAATATCTAGGGAACATTGGGCAGGTTTCATGTGTAAGACTATATCCACCAAGTAGGAAAGTGAAATTGGTTCAAACTTACTTAAGTGGGCTGCTGATGAGGGTGGACTTACATGGTCTTTGTCAAGGTCAGGGGGTGAGATGCTCGCTCTAAGAGCATCAATTTTACCTGTGAAAAACTGTTAAATATTTTCACAATCTACCGGAGTAATATCTGGAAATGTACTAATGACGGGATTTAGCACTCTATTTATTGTGCTAAATAAGGTTTTGGGATTATTGGAATTATTTTTAATAAGATCCGAGAAATATTGTGCCTTAGCAGCTTTAACAGACTGCTGGTATTTAATCATGCAGTTTTTTAGCATGTCATAAGACACCTGAAGCTTGTCTTTCTTCCATTTCCTCTCTGCTTTCAATCACTTTTGCCGGAAACAATGGGTATCATTATTGAGCCAAGGCTGGAGTCTGGTTTTTGGTGCTAACATTTTAAAAGAAGCACAGTTGTCCATGATAACACTACATGTAGAATTGAACATTGATACCAGCTCATTTAAGCCCAGACCAGAAGGCGGAGACTCTATGGTACAAGATAAGAGGGGAAGATTTATATGCATCAGAAAACTGGCTGACTGTCGAGGAATTTATAGAACGGACACGATGGCCTGATGTCTTATGGTTAGTCATTGAATTAGAGAGAGTGACATTAAAGATAACTGGCTTATGATCAGAGAGACAAACATCCTCTATGTCCACATTGTAAACTGGGACACCCAATGATAAGACCAGATCCAGAGTATGGCCTTTCTTGTGAGTAGAACTTAAAACAGACTGAGTAAGATTAAATGAATCATTAAGATGTAAAAACTCACTAACCATAGGCTTACTAGGACAGCAAACATGGATGCTAAAATCGCCTAAAATTAAAAGACTGTCAGAATTAGGTACCACAGCAGATAAAAACTCAGAAAATTCTTGAATAAAAAGTTTGTTATAATTTGGGGGTCTATATCTGAGTGCACAAATGACTGGACTGTTTAGATCTATATTAAACAACTGTAACTCAAAACTAGAAGTTTTGAACCGTTAATAAACGTTTTTTAAATCGATTTCTGAATATTGTGTCGACCCCTCCACCCCGACCCACTGTCCGTGGAGAACTCAGAAAATTAAAGTCACATGGAGAGGCTTTAGATAGAGGCTCCAGTTCACCGGTATTGAGCCAAATCTCTATCACAAACATAAAGTCCAGTTCCTGGGAAGAAATAAAGTCATTTAATAGAAAACACTTATTTGAGATGGACCTGACATTTATTAAGGCCATCTTCAAATTTTTAACTGTAGATGGAAATGAGGAAGTATTCATTTGCGGACTCTGTATTCAGGCAAAATCCAGTGTTTGGAGATTGCTGGGATTTACTCCACCTCTGCAGAACTGTCTCGATAACCCGCAACGAGACATTCATTCTGTTAATTCCGGTTGCTCTGGTAAATCATGACGGAGGAATGTGTACCTTGGTTCGAGGGAGCGCGATGAATAGAGATGACCTGGTGAAAAACTCAGACCAATGCACACTGCTGCTAAGGTCTCAGGATATCTGGCCGGGACTCCAGTTGATCTTTTCAGTCTCACCAAAACACCACCTCTCTTTCCCCATTTCCTATGATGTTTCTTTCTGTGAAATATACAGTCTGGTATGCAACAGATGTTCGCTGGTAGGTGTGCAGGAAATGGAGATTCCATCGGCTTCTGTCCTCTTGGGTTCCAACAGCATAAGTCTGGAGAAGAGTTACGAATGCTGAGAAGATGATCGCGATCATAGGTATGGAGTGAGGTGTGAGGGGGCGATCGTTTTTGTGATGCAGTGCCCTCATGGGTTCCCCTATGTGTGAGAAAATGTGATTAGGTGTCCTAGTGGGTGCCCTTCCAATGGAGATAATGTGATGCAGTGCCATGTAGGCTGCCCTACATGCTAGAAAATTAGTTGGCCTCTATGTGCTCTAATGTGCCCTCATGGGATGCCTCTATAGTGGAAAATGCCCTCCTGGTGCCCTTGTATTTTTTTTTATATATATATATCCTTTTAAAAAACAGATTAGTGGCAGCATGATTCTACCTCAATTTAATTTCTGTTTGGAGTCAGACAGTTTTTAGAATCGTTAACATGTAGAAGTTAAAAAGTTAGACTTAAACGTATCTTTAGATAGAAAACAAATGTAAAAACTGTCTGGATGAGTTTACTGGTTCCAAAAGAGAGTGCAAATGAGGTAGAATCATCTCTTGGGTGGAGTACCCCTTTATTTTTGGTACAATCCACACACACACACTCAGCCACACCCCCTTTAGAATGTTCAGGTGTCAGTGAGTTTAGTGCAGTCTGAGCTGTAACGTTCACATCTTACTACAGTGTGTGACGTAGGTTACATAGCAATATGTTTTATATTTAAACAAACGGAAAGATTGCAGCTTACTATAGATGCATTACTAATGTGTGAAGACTGCATTTTCTAGTTTGGTTCGTTTTTTAAGCTGTATACCATGTTATACAATATGCAGGGTTGGGAAGGTTACTTTTTAAATGTATTCCACTACAGATTACAGAATACATGCTGTAAAATGTCATTTGTAACATATTCCGTTAGATTACTCAAGGTCAGTAATGTATTCTAAATACTTTGGATTACTTCTTCAGCACTGGTAGATTTTTTCACTTGTTTTGACTATAAAAACTCTGCCAGTACAGTAAGACAAAATACACATGTTAAAATACATTCTCTGAAAAACCTAAATATCTTATGCAGTGTTGTTTCTTAAACAAGATAAATCAAACTGATCGTGTTTTAAGGATTTTTATAATATTTTTACAGGAAAACAATACAAAAATGATTATCAAGAATACAATTTTTGCCCTATCAAAGGTCTTACTAGAAAAAAAAAATAATAATAATAAATTATGATCCAACGTGAATTTTCTTGATAAAAACATATGATCGTACCTGGTAATATGTGATGTAAAATGGCTAGAAATAGCATTTTAGCTTAGCGTAATACTGACAATTTACACAAGGTTTATTTCTATTTCTTCTGCTCCAAACTTACTTCAAACTTACTTCTCTGTCTGCTCGTATGAATGTAACACATCATAAGAAAGTGTTTCACCACTGTTCAAATGCACTTTGGATCGCATCATTTATATGTAGAAATGTTTTCCATCTGAAAGGTCTAAATATTAAATGAAACAAATGACAATAAAATGCAAAGTAATCTGTTCAGTAATCAAAATACTTTTTGAATGTAACTGTATTCTAATTACACATGATTTAAATTGTAACTGTAGTGGAATACAGTTACTTATATTTTGTATTTTAAATATGTAATCCTATTACATGTATTCCGTTACTTTCCCAACCCTGACAATATGCTAGAGGATGCCTTACTAGGTAGCTAGGTAGCTTGCTTAGCCATTTCTATGATAACTGGTGGACTCGATCAAACTCAAATCAAGCACAAAGTGTAGTAATATCTTTAACATTTATCCTTACCTATGGGATTAAAGGGAACTATATGAGGGTAAATTGTAGACTTGCCACGGTTACAGACATACTCAAACCAACCTGTCTGGCACAAACAATCATCCATGTGATTATCTAATCAGCCAATCGTGTTGCAGAAGTGCAGTGCATAAAATCAGGCAGATACAGGTCAGGAGCTTCAGTTAATGTTCACCTCAACCATCAGAATGGGGAAAAAAGAGAATGGCCAGACTGGTTCAAAGTGACAAAGTCAACTCAGATAACTCAGTATATCGCTCTGTACAATTGTGGTGAGAAGAATATAATTTTATTTTCTGTTTTGGCGGCACGAAGGGGACCTACACAATATTAGGCAGGTGGTTTTAATGTTGTGGCTTATCAGTGTGTATATATATATATATATATATATATATATATATATATATATATATATATATATATATATATATATATACAGGGTTGGGGAGTAACGAAATACATGTAACGGGAATACGTATTTAAAATACAAAATATAAGTAACTGTATCCCACTACAGTTACAATTTAAATCATTGGATCAATAATTAGAATACAGTTACATTCAAAAAGTATTTTGATTACTGAAGAGATTACTTTGCATTTTATTGTCATTTGTTTCATTTAATATTTAGACCTTTCAGATGAAAAACATATATACATATATATTATGTGATCCAAAGTGCATTTGAACAGCAGTGAAACACTTTCTTATGATGTGTTACATTCATACGAGCAGACAGAGAAGTAAGTTTGAAGTAAGTTTGGAGCACAAGAAATAGAAATAAACCTTGTGTAAATTGTCAGTTTTACGCTAAGCTAAAATGCTATTTCTAGTCATTTTACATGCACACGTTACCAGGCACAATCATATTTTTTTAGATCATAATTTATTTTTTCTAGTAAGACCTTTGATATTAGGGCAGAAATCGTATTCTTGATGATAATTTTTGTATTGTTTTCCTGTATAAATATCTAAAAATTCGTAGAACAAGATCTATTTGATTTATCTTGTTTTAGAAACAACACTGCATAAGATATTTAGTTTTTTCAGAGAATGTATTTTAACATGTGTATTTTGTCTTACTTTACTGGCAGAGTTTTTATAGTCAAAACAAGTGAAAAAATCTACCAGTGCTGAAGAAGTAATCTAAAGTATTTAGAATACGTTACTGACCTTGAGTAATCTAACGGAATACGTTACAAATTAAATTTTACAGCATGTATTCTGTAATCTGTAGTGGAATACATTTCAAAAGTAACCCTCCCATCCCTGTATATATATATATATATATATATATATATATATATATATATATATATATATATATATATATATATATATATATATAGTATATAATAAAATACGGCTTTGTGAGATTCACGTAGAGAGAGGAGGACAATGACAAAGAAAGTGAGGTTTTTATTCGGTCAGTATGGAATGAGTGTCTTAGTCTATTACTACTTCTTTCTTCAACCAATTTTTGTTTTATCATCTTTCTTTCTTTCATCTAGGGCTCAGTAATGTGCTCCCTGTGCACATGGGTCATTCCCCTTGGTTCTTATAATTAATAAATTGATTTCTTTCTCTTTAAATTTACTTTTAAACCTTCATCTCGTATTCCATTGCTTTCAACCTCCCGTCTCCATCTCTGCTTCTCTCTGTGTCTCTGAGCAGCATTGATTTTCTGCTGCAGTTGGTGTGAATGTTGGTGTGTATTACTGGTGGACAGCAGTACTAACTGATATTCTCTCTGTGTGTTCAACTGAACAGGGTTCAGCTTTCTCCTCTAAATCCAAATTACCTCATGCAATAACTGTTATTTTGTGTCTAACACACATCATATTGTGGTTTAGAAACATATACATAAGCAGAAATATTTGTTACTAAATGTTACTAAAAATCTGTATGTTACAACAGTTATTGCACACACAAACACAGTTTGTCAGTGGGTTCCCTGGAGAGCAGAGCGCCTTAAGGTGATATTTTCACTGTGTGTGTGCAGTAAACATACAACACTAAATCGATAGAGTTGGTAAAAGACTTATAGCCACACTAAGCAAAGTCCACTCAATGACAAGGCAATTTATCAACGAGAGAGAGAGAGAGAGAGAGAGAGAGAGAGAGAGAGAGAGAGAGAGAGAGAGAGAGAGAGTCTGTGTTGAGGGTTGGGAAACAGAAGAAATCATTCTGATGTTGTAAGTGCACTGAGGGTGACAAGCACTTTAACAGTCACTGTGATGCTTTTGTATATCACCAAACAGACATATTGTATTTACATGTGACTCTTCTATCTTCTATTTTGTATTCTCTATCCATTTTTCCTGTAATTCAGAAACTGTAAATTTCCCATGTACATGTTTCTCCCAAATAACAGCCACCTTATGGCTATGGACACTGTCCAGGGCCGGGTTAACTGATAAGGATCGATCTTTGCTCTTGAGAGCATTTTCTGCGTGCAAAGTAACAAATATTCTTTCCTTTTTCATGTGCGCTTCCCAAAACTACACTTTGCAACAACGCATTTTAAGTGCTTCTTATGAGTCACTGTCCCTGTGTGAATGCTGAAATGTGAACGTATAGTGACGCTTGTCATTGTAATTTTGTTATAGCTTGGTGCGTATCTTTATAGATACATAATTTACCTCACTTGGAAATGTTATTCTCTAAACTAATCAAACTTATTCACTACATAATTAAATATATAGTTTTGGTTTGGTTTTACGACCTATTATTTGATATATATATATATATATATATATATATATATATATATATATATATATATATATATATATATATATATATATACACTGTATATGTAACCGGTCCTGCTCGACCCACTCCGTAAGGGACTCGAACCGGCGTCTCAGGCATGGGAGGCAGGTGCGGTAACAAGGAGGCTAAATGCTACAGCCTCTAGTGTCAGTCGCTAGTGCACCTCTTGAGGCCAAGGGAGTGAGGTTTTACACATACCGCACAACTATCACGTACCAGCTGGCTCCCGAGACACTCACCCCCCTACACCTCACTCCATCCGGGTCACGGCACCACTGTAACTGGTCCTGCTCGACCCGCTCTGAATATACTATATATGTATATATATATATATATATATATATATATATATATATATATACGTATTTTAGCATATTTTTAGTTATAATTATAAGTAGGCCTGTTGCAATTGCACAATAGGACGATAGAAGCAGTTACATAGTGTGCATGTACATACATTCACTGATCAAACAGAGATCTGCTACCAAAATGATACCATTGACATCATCCAGCACAACAAGTGCGACAGCGTCCCTGGGTGTCAGAGGAAGAAGAGGATGTTGTAGAAGAGGAAGGTGGGAAGATGAGCCAAGATAGACAGTTTTCCTCTTAAATATATCATCTCCATTCCCTCTTAATTTAATTTGTAATCCAAATAATTTTTGCATTCACTTTGTACCAACTACTTGGTCCTGCACACAAATTCTTGTGTTTGATTTATGTCGATTTTTTTGTCATACATTATTTTTTCTTTTTCTTTTATTATTTTATTCTATTTTGTGCCTTCATTTTTTTATTTTATAATTTTATATTATTATACAGTATATTATAGAACAAAAATAGGCCTATGTAGTTAATATAAGCAGACTGAAATTATTCTAATCTATTTACTACATTAAAAAATTAAGTTCACTACTACTGCCGAAAGTGTAAGAATATCAACATTAACTGCATTTCATTGTATTAAGTGTAATTTCACACATGTCCTGCAGGTATCTGCATACGTTTATGTCATTTCGATGCTCTTAAGTGCTCTACAATTACTCCACAACACTCGTAAATCTACAACCATTTTCAAGTATTACTTAAGTTATGATGATTTTGGGAAACAGCCCGCAATTCTAAGATGATTTGTACAATCGTTTCTGCGATCTACTTAAGCTTACGATGTTTTTGGGAAACGAGGCCCTGACCAATGAGAAAAATTTGGCCAAAATGGGTTGAGCTAACATCAAACATGAGTTCACTTGAGCTAACCGCAAACAAGACCAGATGTGTTTATGAACATTTAGAGGTAAGAACCATCTCAATATGTTTCACTTCATAGCTGTTATCAAGGTTATCAAGTGTCATATAAAGTTGATTAAAAACAAGATACTGACCTTCAACATTTCTACTTGAAATTTTCAATGCTTATTTGAGGTATCTAAAATTGATTAATTAAAAACACATCTATTGTGGTTATAACATTGTAATAGTCCAGTTATAACAGGTCTATTACATATTATTTGTCACAAGCCTTAAGAAAAGGTATTTCAACATATTTCAACAAAAATATAAACATCACCATTAAGATGATATTTGTTTGTCATCTTTTAATGGTCCCCCGCTATTTTTATGATGAGTTTTTAAGTGTTCTTTGGCAAGCATGTTCGAGCAATTACTTTTGTCTCTCTACACAAACACACTTTTGTGATAAGATAATTATGCCTTCCTGAGGGCCTGTACTTATACAAAGCTAAACAAACACACTCTTAATGACAGTTTTCTCTCCCCTATTTCTTTATCTTCACACTAAAGTATGGATTATTTTTATAATTATTTACATAATGATAGACCAACTAAAGTACTGTTAAATGTACAGGATGAAAGATTTAGTTAACCTGCATCCGACCTGTGAATCAAAACAGAACACAAATGACACAACAAAGAGTGACAGAAAACGATTACGTTTCATAATGGGTGTCATTAAGAGGAAATTAATCAGCACTATTTGTTATAATGTGGCTGAAGTTTTGGGAAAGCTGCTTTAAAAGTGTAGTTTTCCAAGCTATGCATAATATAGTTCAACAAGAGTCAAGCCACTCTTTTGATAAAGTCGTTTGCTATACACTTCAACCAAAAAGAAGCTAACTACATTGTTTAAGTTATTAATTATTTTAGGATGCAAAATCTTTTAAAGTATAGAATTAACTGTAAAAGTTTATAATTCAGTTGGAGCATGCAGGTTTTTGAATGAAAGAATCTTGATAAGGTTAAGCTCCTTTAAACTTAGACAAATTTACACTAAATACAAGAAGAAGAACAACAACACAACCCTGGAAAACAATAGTGATAAACAGCAGTGTTTAACTACATCTTTTATATAAAAACAGAAACTAAATGTTATGCAGGGACTTCTGCACACAGAATCGAATCAGTGAATCGGTTCTTCTTAATGACAATTAACAATTCAACTAAATTGTTGAAAAAAGTAGCTTGTTACTGGAAAAATTAGAGCCTACATTATTTTGATACCAGTCGAACAACTATTTTCAGTGGTTTAACCCCCAGCTCTGGGTGGGAGTGGTTGATTGTGTGGTTAAAGTTAAGAATGAACTATGAAGACGTTTTTTCTGTTATTAACATGAGATTACGAGAGCATGAAAGAGAAAGAAACCCAATGATTTAATGACAGTTTTATCCCTGCAGGTTTAAACAGAGTATTAAAGGGTATTACACAGCACAATGAGTACGATATTTTGAGAAAACCCTTGTATGAGACCTGAATATAAATTATCTGTCTGTGTGCATAACATACCCTTTATGAGTCTGACATGAATCATCCCAAAGAATGACTGCAAAAGATTTTATTCTGCTCTCAGAACTAATAATGAACACACACGATATGAGTCATTTGTGCCTTTGAGCTGTCATGTGTTTTCACTGCTGATTCTTGTCCTATCATAAGTGCATATATGTCTCTTTAAACTAACTAACTAAAACTAACTAACTAACTATCTGTCAATCTTTGAGAGAATATTTATGTCAGATAACATCATAAGCTAGGCTATAGAGTTGTCATTTTTCACACATGGATGGGTTCTGTTGAGTTTATTTGTGTAAAATCCTCCTAAAATTAGTTATTTACATGGAATTATTTTCATGGAACAAATTACTACATTTCTTTGATCCTCATTTGAAAGAATTCATCTGAAGAGAAGTTTAACTGAAATTCCTAAAGTCCCAAAATCCCTTTAAAAAAAGTGGACTGGAGGTACATAACACCTGACTATTTCTTTGGATAAAATATACTTATTTTTGTACAACTTGATCACATGGCAAGTCGGTAGGTTGTTTCCGAGAGTTCCGGTACCCTAGGATCTGCCACATTATGCAGACTCACCAACAAGCAGCATCTCCTATCGGACATTTTTACATTGGCTCCAGTGCATTTACCTCCCTTGTGGGGCGACTGGAAGCGTGTTGCTTCAGCAGCTTGGGAGACCCTGCTTCAGATCCCTAGTTGAAACCAGGAAGTAATCATTTTTGCATAACTGATGAGTATGAATCGGAGGTTGCATTTTTCCCTCTAACATTACTTTTTACTCCACTGATAGTTAGGTTTAGGTTTGGAGTTTGGGTTAGGGGTTACAGTTTATAAAATATGCATTCCTCTTCACTGTATTTACAGCCTGTACAGCTGAAAGCAACTCGTTTCACAACTCGCTTTTGCCGCCCCTCCGTGGACATTATACATGAAAAATAGAGCTCAAACGTGCCCATAAGCCCAACAACACTTATCATTTTGGCCACTGGGGGCAGTGTTTCGCATTTCAGTAAGCACAGCCTAATTTTAGCTAAAGAAAAGTCAACCTACTGATGATATCAGTCTGTTTTGTAATAAAGTGTCAGCTAAATGACAACTCACTTACCTGCTCTAATTTCCAGTGGAATTCTGCTGGTCTGAAGGAGTCGGTCTGTGTGTAATCTGTTCTCAAAAGGAACACCAGTCTGCAGTTATGCACATACAGAGAGTAATGGTGTCTGTTCATCTCTGAGAGAGACAGACAGAAGGAAAGAAACACAAAGAGAGCACAGAAAGGTCAAGAGACAGACATAGAACACAATTACCTCTTGACATACAAGATAATATCGGTAAATTAAACTTCAGAGAAAGAAACGGGACCGTTTGGTGTGTGTTTATCTTTAAAGAGATCCAGACTGCAGAGGAAAGAAAATGTGAGACTTGCTCAATTTAATGGGGTTAAAACTGGTGTTTCAGTATTGCAGTACAAATTAAATTCTGATCTTAACTGTTTCCTTTTCCTGCCTTACTGGCAGGTATAGCAGACCTGCATGGTATTCTTGGTGAAGAGGGTTGATTAAGGAGGTCTTGGTCTTTAAGCTAGTTAGGAAGCCAGTTCTCTTAAATTCAGGAGAAACTGGAACTGGAAATTGGAATAGACCCAAATGAGACTATTGTTGACAAACGGAAAGAGTATAGAGCTATACAACTAATGTGAATAGCATAGCTCTGATCATTTGGTCTTGGAAGATTTTGAAGAGAAATGTTTGAGTTTATATTGAGATCTCTGACCTTTGTTTTGAAAAAATTGGTATCCTGGCAAATCTGAACATAGTTTGAGATAGGGCCATTCACAGAGTTCCTCTACTGTCAGACAGGGGGATCGAGGTGATAATCTGAAGTGGTGCGAGCTGCTAGGCGATCACCTGTGTTCTGTGACTGCTGTTGGGTCCTTAAATAACATATAAAGTGCAAGGAAGGGCAGCTGATGGAGTTTATGGTGCCCCCCTTAGGGTAAGATGGTGCCCCCCTAGGGGGTTGGTGCCCTACGGTACTGGATTGAGACATTGTTTAGATCCTATAGAGGAGAAACAAGGACTTGTTTCTCATGAGCAAATGGAGACTTCAGCAAAAGTCTCCGTTTTCACATCATTAAAATTAATTGCTGTAGGAGAAACATTAGATATATTAAAGAGATCTCATTTGTGATTTTTCTTTCTTAAAGATAGTGTCAAAAACCATCATATGCTGGTCATTTCAGCATGTTCCTTCTTTTCACATCTCCCATCTCCTGTTTAGTTCACTCTCTCACCGGTTTTGTCAGAGTTGCAGAGCAGCGTTTCTTTCTCCGCTCTCTGTCCTGGACTTGGTCCGTGCTTCATCCATGTAGCTATGGTGAACTGATCTGATAGATTCTGCGGGACAACCCGGTCTGGGATCTTGGCAGCTTGACGACCATCAAACCGGTATATGAGGTTGCTGTCCTGACCACCATCCGTCACAAGAGTTGCCGTCCAATTAAAATTGCCGTTATGGGTGGGGAGAAGCTCTGTGGTGCCTGATGAAGCTCCTGGAATGTTTCCATAGTAACCAGACAGTTCAGAAAGTATCATTCAAAACCCAGTTCAAAGTTGTTTTGTTAAAGGTTTTCACCTTTGGTTTGAATGCTTGTTCTAAACCTAACTTCGATTAGTGCACTAAATCTGTAAATTCACTGTTAGTCTTAGTTAGTGATGGGACCAAATACATACATCTGAGCATTTGCATTTATAGCTCAGTGATACTATACATTTCAATGATTTCACTGGTTCAGAATGTGTATGTCTAATGTATCAGCAATGCAAAAAACAAAAAACAAAAACAAATAATGTGTACCTGTAAATCACTTTGTTACCAATAAATTAGCCATGTCTTTAACTGAGGACAATTTCTCTGATATAAATGAAGTCTAAATTAAACTCATTCTTAGACAAAATTACACTTATGAATGAATGAATGAATGTTACATTAATATAGCGCTTTTCTGACACTACACTAAAAGTGCTTCACACAGTGAACAGGGGACTCTCCTCAACCACCACCAGTGTGCAGCATCCATCTGGATAATGTGACAGCAGCAATAGTGTGCCAGTATGCTCACCACACACCAGCTATTGGTGGAGAGGAGAGAGTAGATTGATAGAGCCAATTCATGAAAGGGGATTATTAGGAGACCGTGATCAATAAGGGCCAAATTTGGCCAGGACACCAGGGTTATACCCCTACTGTTTTAGAAAAATGTCCTGGGATTCTTTAATGATCACAGAGTGTCAGGACCTCAGTTTAACATCTCATCTGGAGGACAGTACCCTTTTTTACAGTATAGTGTCCCCATCACTATACTGGGGCATTAGGACCCACAAATTCCACAGGGTGAGCACCCCCTACTGGCATCCCTAATACCTCTTCCAGCAGCAAACTTAGTTTTCCCAAGGAGATCTCCCATCCAGGTACTGACCAGGCTCAACCCTGCTTAGCTTCAGTGGGCATCTGGTCTTGAGCTACAATGTGATATGGCTGCTAGTAACTGATAATTGGCCTCCACTGAGACACATACCTATTCGAGGATTTTTCTGTTTTTGTCTGACAAAAAGTTTAGCCCTCAGGCACATTTAGTAATTAAACCAATCCAGGATAAATAAGGAAATGTGCAATGAAAGAAATAATTGTTAATCATACCACAGAGCTTCTGTAATGACCTCTCAGATTGCGCCTCTCTGTTGCAACCCTTTCCAACATGACTGGTCACCAGCTCCACTGTGATCCTAATCCAGGACACAGATCTCTCACAGGTCTCCAGATGCATCTTGGGGAATAACAGTTTACTCCCCATTCCTGGCTCATAGTCAACACACTTTTTCCAGGCTATGGAGATATAGAGAAGGAAGGAAGGAAGGAAGGAAGGAAAAGCGATTGTAGGAAGAAGGCAGGAAAGTTGGACAGAAGAAGGCATGGGTGGAAGTAAGTAAGGAAGGAAGGAAGGATGGAAGGATGGAAGGTAGAAGGAAGGACAAAAGAAGGGAAGAATGGAGAGAAGAAAGGAAGAAGGAAAGAAGGACAGAAGGAAGGAAAAGGGAAGTAAAAAGGAAGGAATGGCAAAAGGAAGGAAAGAAGGATACAGAGATGAATGTAATGAAGAAAGGAAGGAAGGAAGGAAGGAAAGAAGGAAAGAAGGACAGAGGGATGGATGCAATGAAGGAAGAAAGGAAGGTAGAAGGAAACAAGGACAGAAGGAAGTAAAAAAGGAAGGATGAAATATGGAAGAAGGGAAGAATGAAGGGAAGAAAGGAAGAAGGAAAGAAGGATAGAAGGAAGGAAGGATAGAGGGATGAATGCAATGAAGGAAGAAAAGGAAGGTAGAAGGAAAGAAGGACAGAAGGAAGTAAAAAAAGGAAGTAAAAAAGAAAGATGAAATATGGAAGAATGAAGGAAGGAAGGAAGGAAGGAAGGATGATGGAAGGAAGAAGGGAAGATCGATGGGAAGTAAAGAAGAAGGAAATAAGGAAGGAAGGTAGGAAGGAAGGAAGGAAGGAAAGAAGGACAGAGGGATGAATCCAATGAAGGAAGGAAGGTAGAAGGTAAGAAGGACAGAAGGAAGTAAAAAGGAAAGATGAAATATGGAAGAAGGAAGGAAGGAAGGAAGGAATGGAATTAAGGAAGGAAGTACAGAGGGATGCAGTTAAGGAAGGAAGTATAGAAGGAAGAAAGAAGCAAGGAAGATGAGAAGCAAAAAAGGAAATAAGCAAGGAAGGAAGGAAGAAAGGAAGGAAAGAAGGAAAGAGGGATGGATGCAATGAAGGAAGGAAGAAAGGAAGGAAGGTTGAAAGAAAGAAGGACAGAAGGAAGTAAAAAAGGAAGGATGAAATATGGAAGAAGGAAGAAGGGAAGAATGGAGGGAAGCAAGGAAGAAGGAAAGAAAGACAGAAGGAAGGAAGGAAGGATGGAAGGAAGGACAGAGGGATGTAATGAAGGAAGAAAGTATGGAAGGAAGAAGGAAGGAAGGAAGAAGGGAAGAAAAATGGGAAGCAAAGAAGAAGCAAATAAGGAAGGAAGGAAGGAAGGAAGGACAGAGGGATGCATTCAAGGAAGGTAGAAGAAAGAAGGGAAGATAGATAGAAAACAAAGAAGAATGAAATAAGGAAGGAAGGACGGAAGGACAGAGGGAAGTAAAAAGGAAGGATGAGATATGGAAGAAGGAAAGAATGACAGAAGGAGGGATGGAAATAAGGTAGGAAGTTGGGAAATGTTTTGTTAAGTTACGTAAATAATGATAACAGAAAGAACAATGACAGAAAAACATAACAGCTAACATCAGTGAACTGGAAAATGAAGAGATATTGAGGTCACGGTCTTTGCCAGACTTCAACACTGCTCAATTTCTCCCAAACAAGTTTGAGTCATTACCTGCATTTTAAATAGCCCTCAAAGAGAACACAAGTTCTGTTGTGCATAAGTGAACACATCCACAAAGGAAGTTAACGGTTAGTGTGCGCTTACTAAAACAAAACGAACTGAGGTACTTCAAGCATCCTAAATATTACTGCTCATGTTTGTCAAGTACTGTGACAAACATATAGGCAGTAATAATGCTGATGCTTGCCTAAGCTAACAGCACTAATAACAAAATACTTTGCCAAATTTGTTTGTGAAGTCGAATATTTTTTTCATGACTTTATTGTAATGATTTGTCAGAATTGCTCTGAAAATGTAAGAGGTACAAACTTTAAAATACTGCTCCACTCGTGATTAGCATGACTGCAAAAACTGCTTAGCTTCATCATCCCCTTTGTTTTGTATTTTTTAATTTCAGGTTGTAATTTAATTCAGATGTGAGGATTGTTACTCAGTGCACTTTATGTGCCTAGAGAGATATTCCATTTTTCAAGCTTTATTTTGTTTAATGAATTCCATAGCCAACGGATATTTAATGTGAATTTATGGGCAAAAAATAATTAAAAAGGTGGCCAGTATGTAATAATGAATTATGTTAATATACATTATATTCCCATACAGACCACAAAAAAAGTAATAGCTCAAACACAAACAACTAAATGAGCTGTAGGGTAAAAAGTTAAGAGCTTATAGTTATTGGAAGCATGGAGTGAATCTAAGATTTTAACATTTTGAATGTATGTGTGTGTGTGTGCGTGTGTGGGCGGGTTTGCGTGGTAGACAAGGACTTTTTTTTAGGTTACAAACTGGTTATTACAAGGGTATTATGCTATAAATGTGGTTTATGAGGACATTTCTAGTGTCCCCATAATTTAAATCACTTAAAAAACATACTAAACTATGTTTTATTGAAAATGTAAAAATGCAGAAAGTTTTTTGTGAGGGTTAGGTTTAGGGGTAGGGTTAGGGTTAGGGGATAGAATCTGTAGTTCGTACAGTATAAAAATAATTATGTCTGTGGAGAGTCCTCATAATGATAGCTGCACCAACATGTGTGTGTGTGTGTGTGTGTGTGTGTGTGTGTGTGGACAGTGTATATCTCTGTATATCCAATTGTGTGCTTTTGTCAAAAGTCAAATGTGGAAAAATGTGCTTCACTCGAGCTGTCATCTTCATTCAGTGGACTGGAAAAACTGTCCTGAAGCCAATGTGAGAGTGAATGTGAGTGTAAAAGGGAACATGTCCTCAGTCCAAGGTTCTTGTTGTTCTCAAAACTAACCTGAGGGACAGTCATAGTGTGTGACACATCAGAGACACATCAAAGTTGTGCAACAAAACAACAAAAAGAATGTGTCCCAAAAGAGGCTTCACCAATTTCAGAAAATAGCTTTTACACCAGTCAAACCAACCAAACTCTAAAGTCAAATGGACTCCAGGACACTCAAAGCTAATGTCCTCAGTTTTGCACAACAATGATACAAGTTTGTTTTTTGCATGGAGTTGTTTTCTCTGATGTTGTGATCATATTACTTTTGCGCTAATTCGTAAATACTATAGCACTGAGTTGCATTATGCTGGCTTAAGTGAAATAAGATGGTACAAAGATAGTTCTCCTTTCATGTTCCACATCGGAAAGAAAAAGTATTGCAGGTCTGGAACAACAGGAGGGTGAGTGAATAATGACAGAATTATCATTTTTGAGTTCCTTTTACCACAATTTACTGAAGCAAAGTAAAAAACAAAAACAAAAACAAAAAACATTAAAAATATAAAGATATCAAACACTCAGACTAACTCGAATCTGAAGCTCAGCGAGGAAGGAAACTCAATATCAATGTCATTTCATTGTCATGCTTTATTTATCTGTTGTTACCAGACACAAGTTCCACTCTACAAAAGCAATCTGAGTTGTGAAATGTAATCTTCGACTCCTCTGAATGAGTGGAGAGATGACTGTGATCAAATATATCTATGAGTCAGCGGTTCTGAGAAAACACACACAGCTCATAAGATGAAATTTACATGCACAGTCACTCCAGAACGCTTCTGACAAATGCAGAATCCAAGCATGCTGAGATTTAGATCAGTACTCCTCAACTAGTTTTTATTTTGGTCATCAAGTGGCGACCCAACACAGTAGTAAAATTGTTTATCGTACAAAAGCAAGAATGCCTTTATAATTAATATGTATTATTATTATTACCATGAACTGCACAGGGTCAACAACATGCAAAATTATGAACCTCGGCAGCCAATAATTCACTGCACAAAACAATCCTTATCCTCCTTGCAAGTGAACTCGTATTTAATATATTCTGGGTCGCACTTTCTTTTTCCTTGCATAATTTTGCTCATGGTTTTAAAGGATGAGGGCATGTCATGCAACCTGTCCATATTGGCAGCTGCCTAACTAGGCTAGTTTCGACCAAATCACACGAGAATTTGCACAAAAATACCATAGAGTTTGATTGGATGCACGATCTTTGACGGCAACAACAAAAGATTAGGGAAGCATTTATTCCTCCCTTTTAAACTTTGAAAGCCCTGTATTAAATATGCACAGTTTGGGGGCCTGGGTAGCTCAGTGGTAAAAGACGCTGGCTACCACCCCTGGAGTTCGCTAGTTCGAATCCCAGGGCGTGCTGAGTGACTTCAGCCAGGTCTCCTAAGCAAACAAATTGGTCCGGTTGCTAGGGAGGGTAGAGTCACATGGGGTAACCTCCTCGTGGTCGCTGTAATGTGGTTCGTTCTTAGTGGGGTGCGTGTTGAGTTGAGCGCGGATGCCGCGGTGGATGGTGTGAAGCCTCCACACGCGCTATGTCTCCGTGGCAACGCGCTCAACAAGCCACATGATAAGATGCACGGGTTGATGGTCTCAGACGCGGTGGCAACTGGGATTCATCCTCCACCACTCGGACTGAGGCGAATCACTATGCGACCATGAGGACTTAAAAGCACATTGGGAATTGGGCATTCCAAATTGGGTGAAAAAGGGGAAAAATCCCCCCAAAAAATAAAAAATAAAAATATGCACAGTTTATATGGATAGTTGCATTTTATTATTCGCATTTAGCATTGGGTTTTCCGTGCTGTCCATGACCAGCAAAAACCCACCAGTCGAGAACTACTGTTTTAGATACAACCTGATTTCAAAGAACCACATAATGCATCGTTCTGGCTGTTATATAAATGTGTGTGTGTGTGTGTGTGTGTGTGTCAATTGTAATGTAAGCCTCGCAGGGCAATCAAATGCAAGGACTGGAAAAAAGCACAAACCTGCAGCAAAGAGAAAGGGACACACAGAAAAAGAGATAGAGCAATGGGGACACAGGAGAGAGGGGGTCAAAGCTATATTGAGATTAAAAGCAAACAAAAATAGCTTCTAGGGAAAAGAAAAAAAAATAGAAAGTGAAAGAAAATTCAAAGGCACTTGTGTTTGTGTGTGTTATTAATTTAGCTAAAGCTGGATTTAGACGTGGATTCTTTCATGCTCAAATCAGAGGAAATGGCTGGATTTACTATCCCAAATATGTCACAGTATATTCTACTCCACACTGATAGGGATTACTCCTTATTTTCTCCTGCAGACAAAATGTTTATCTAAACCTCCATTATGATGCATCGTCAATGATAAAGACAAGAAGAAAAAAAAAAGATGATGACGATACCAAACCGATGAAGTGGTTTTAGTTAAAACATATTGTTGATGAAAACATGACAAGAAAAAAAATAATATTGCAAGATATTAACAATGCACTAACACTGCTTTTCTATATATAAGTTTAAGATAGCAAATCTTAAAAGAATTGATTAAAATAATCCTAGTATTACAGTGAGGCACTTGCAATGGAAGTGAATGGGGCCAATTTTTTAACTGGGTTTCTTTAACGTTAAAAAAAATCACTTTTTCAAAAGTATAGACACAAGACATTAACAATATGCTTGTAAACATGAATTTAGTGTGATAAAATCACTTTTTTACCCCAAAACCCTAAAACGACTGTAAAAACGACGATTTAAACAGCTTTACAGCTCAAATAATACATTAATTTTAACAGAAAAATTAATGTAAGTGCTTTTATAAAATAATAACTATAAAATAAAACTAAGTAAAAAAATTAAATGAGAAAAAAAAAAAGTTAGCAAAATATGCCCTGCTAAAAAAGGACATGTGTCATCACAGTCAGTGAAAAAGGTTAGCATAGGCAGGGCCACATTAACCCATTGGGCAACATGGGCTGCAGCACTGGGCCCCGCCACTAGGGGGGGGCCCCAGATACATGAGATCAAATATGAATTTTAATATGAATTGTGTATTTTCGGCACCACCGGCACCACCAAACTCTTATTTCTAAACAGTTTTTCTGAACACTCTTGCCACTCTTAGTCTGCTATTGTTTGCAAAAATGAGTAAATTCACAGCTAAACGGCGTATTACAGGTAGCCTACTTCTGCCCCAAAGTCATGCAATTGGTTGAGCCAGAAGTTGTCACTCAAACTAAGGGAACAATGTTTTGAAAGCGCTACGGAGCCAGTGTTTACATAATTTTAACATCTGAAAAAAATCACACAAGGATGTTGGTTCACATCATAAAAAATATGTATTTATATGTATTACTGATCTGAATTAGCTCCATACTCTTAGTGTTTAGAATTGAATTCACCCTTAAACCGGAGAGAGTTTGTTTTCGGAGATCAGCCTAATCAAAATCAGACTGACTGAAACAGACTGAACTGTACGATGACAATGTAAACAGAGCAAGACAATCCCCTGCACCTTTTGGGTTTCAAAGACTTATCTGAGGGCTTGCTTTTAAGAAGACCATGAAGAGGGCACTTTAAGTGGTTTGATGATAGTGGCGAGTGTCATTTAATTTTATATAGATCTCTGCTTGACTGTTTTAGTAGTTTTAATTGTATGGTAAATTTATCTATCCTCACTGGCGTGGGCTATTTTTGTCTGTATTTCGCAGTCTAAACAAAACGATTTCTGTCTGTGTTACTTTCATACCAATGGCCAATCAAGGGCTGATGCATTTACTATTTGTTCTTTATTGGACAAGCTTCGACATATGTGTCATTGACAAGTCTTCTGTGATCAAATACTGTATGTTTGGCAGTTTGCAACTTTCTGGGACATGAGCGAATGTTTAGGGGCATGGCTCATGAATATTAATTAGTTTATTATGACGTTGGTTAACCTGTGTAGAGCTGTAGATCACGTGATCTAATTAATATTCATGAGCTAGCCCAGGACCCCGGGGAGGCTTAACCTGGCCCTGAGCATAGGCCAACGTGAAAAAAAACTCTATTTGGCTAATACTATGTTTTCCCATCACAACGTAATACACAAATGCGTATTTAAAACCCTTACCTTGCCATCCAGGCTTGCAGATGGGTTTTACATGGATGTATACCACAGCGTCCTGCACTGCTCTCTTCTGACCGCAGTCAAACGCCGTCACTAGGATTTTATAATGTGACTTCTTATCAAAGCTCAGACTCTCTGTGTTCCTAATGTTACCTGCACTCAAGCACACACGTTTAAACAGATGATTTGTATTTATACTGTATGTGTATAGACCGTGTGTTTGTCTGAGTGTGCTAACCATTGTGGTCTATTGCGAAGGGTGTGTCCTCAGTGATGATCTGGTAGTTGCAGACCTGACTGTATTGAGGAGAGCAGTCGTCGTCTGACGCCTGCACCTGCAGAATACTGTCAGACACTTTACCCTCTGTCACTGAGCCATGATACTCCGACTGACCAAACACAGGGGAGAATTCATTCACATCTCCCACCTGGATGTGCACCACTGCCCTAAGACAGACAGAGAGAGAGAGATTTCCAAGAGGTAAATTATTTTGCTCAGAGGTTGCTCTTTCACATCTCAGGAGACATAAAGGGAGCTATAAATGATCAACTTTTTCTCAGATGTTTCTCTTAAAATTCCTTAGAATTAAAAATGTAATACAACTTTAAGAGACACATCTGTAGGAGTATAGTGTTATAAAATGAATGTGGATAGCATCATTTAGATAATTTGGTCTTGGAAGCATTTGAGAAGTGTTTAAGTTCATAATGAAATCTCTGACTTTGTTTGCAAATCTGAGCACTGTTTGAGACATTGTTGAGATCTCTTCTGAAACTCTAGAGAAAACCAATCTGGTCTCATTACAAGTCGCAATAATAGTATGAGATTTTGAAATCGTAAGAAAACAGTTGGCTCTTACAAAAACATCTCCCATGGAGAAAATAAATGAACCAATTAACGATTTTTAAGTTTAACCCCTAACTCAAACTTAAATCTAAAGTATAACCTGTTACCCAAACCCTAAACCAAAATAAAGTGTTGGATATTTGCCAAGCTAAAAGTTTATGCTTTTACTGTATCGATTTGAAATTCTGTTTGTTGATTGGTTGGTCAAAAAGTCATACCTTTTCGTATGAATCAAGTCGTACAGTATTTACGATTTCGCCACCTTGTACAAATTATTACGAGTTGTCATGAGACTATGTTGGACAAAAAATATATATATACGATTAGTGGGGTCTTTATCGCAAGTGAAGAATCTAATAAAGCAGGAAACTTCAGCAAAAATCTCTCAGTTTAGTCTCGTAACTGCCTAGGAGAGACTAGAGTGATAATAATTTTTAATTTTTTCCTTATAGTTTATTATAAAGGCATTAAAATGTCTTTAAAAAGGGAAAGAAAGATTTTTAACCCTCCTATTGCATTCAGAATCTGCATAAACCTTTTGCATTTGCGGGTCAATTTTGACCCGGTAGACCTTTTGTAACCCAATGGTTTTCATCTAAAAACATATTGTTGGTCATTAATAACTTCTTAACTGCTCATGCATGTAAAAAAGATTTATATTTTTGGCATGATAACTGACAAATATAAAAGTTATTATTTAATATGCCTTTTTTAAGAAATAATACAACTTCAACTTTTTTTTTTTACATTTCAACATATAGATTAATTACAGCCAAAGCAGTGTAACACATGAAGACACATTTTTTATCAACATTTATTTGAAATTTCATTTGAATCTAATATAATATAAAGTTTATATGAACAGCTAATGTGAGAATTACTAGTACTTTGAATGAATTTACTATTACTCATAACTGCTCAATACAACTTGATGGTCGAAATTTATGAAGCTAACATTTCTTTGCAACTCAAGTATACAACATTAATATTTCATACAATGTTTTTAAACAAAATATATTCTGCTATGTCTATATATTCTTGAAAGAACTGCCGAATGTTATTGCATGTGTATGCTGTAAGCTGGTTCAGAATCAGATGGCTGCAGAGTAAAATGTGGACAATATTCTTCTTTCAAGACCTATTTAGACTACAGATATTCAGGAATGTTTGTGTGTGTGTGGGGTGTGGGGGGGGGGGGGGGGGGGAGTGTATGTGGGTGTCATTTTGTTTAACCGTTTGTGTGTTTTCTCCTTTTAGTTAAAAAGGGAGACAGTGAAGTTTTCTGTTGTTTGTTTGTTTTTTTTGGGGGGGTGGGGGGTTGCAGGTAATATACCTTCCCCTTCATAGACGACTCTTTTTGTTTGTTATTTTGGCCTCCCCCCTCCTGAAGACCGTGACACTTCATGTTCTGTTTATTTAATAAGTGTTATTTGTCAGAGCCGTAGCCACGCGGGCAGCGCTCATGACATGTGGTGCTGACCCGAGTTCGAGTCCTGGCTCGTGAGGTCCTTTCCCGATCCCATTTCCACTCTTCTCCCTCTCATTTCCTGTCACCTCTCTACTTTCCCTATCCCATAAAAAAAAAAAAAAAAAAAGTGTTATTTGTTTTTAAAATAGTTGACTTATTTCTGAGTGCTGGGACGGGAGAAGGAAACTCCTACCTTTTTGTTACTCCTCCCCAACTAGACTGGGGCAGGACATAACAATACCAAAATGACATAATTCCAGTCATGTTCAGAGTAAAAGGGAGCAATGCTTTCCAAAGTGCAACAGCTCCTGTGACAAACGAGTGGATTATAAACACCCCTGCCAATCTGTGCTTTATAATGTTAAAAACCCGAGCATATGTGAAAAGACACAGCATTTATACATTAGGGATGAAATCTCTAGTAAAGCAGTGTGATTCTGCAGCTTTACTGCCCTTTACAGTCTCTAAGCTCTAAATCTTATCGTGTGTGAGAGAGAGAGATCAGTGAATAGCGCTGTCAGAACTGGACAGAGTAATCCTGTTCGGATTAAAAAGATCCAAAATAATGAGGATGTGCCTCTCTTTATCCCTCTTTCTTGTTTCCTTCGCTTTTCCACGCTCTCCTCATTTTTCTTTCCTTAGCCATTAAGCCTGATTCTTTCACAATTATCTTTGGAAGTGCCACTTTATTAACAGTAAAAATGACTTGATGTGCTTAAAGAAATGGTTCACCCAAGAATAGGAACTCGGCCTTTACTTATTCAACCTTATGTTAACCAGTGTGACTAGGGATGCAACAACATGGAAATTTTGGCTGATACCGATAATTCATTATATTTTGAGTCCGAGAACCGATATATGTGAAATCTAAATTTAGATATGTATCTAAATTTTGTGTGCCTGATTACAAAAACAAAAGGCTCAACTTAAAAAGCCACATCCAGAGCACTTCAAATTAAATCAAACATGTACAGTGGACAACTTTCTGCAAACATGGAAACAAACACACAGACACTGACTTGTGTGATCTCTTCTCTCCACTGCCCGGCGGTCCTGTGCCACAGTCATGTGCTTGTATGATGAAAGTGTACTCTCTCTGATGCTCACAGTCTATTGGTCCATGCGCCTGCAGCTGCCCCTCTCCTGACGTGCTGTTCAGAACCACAGCCTTGAATGGAGCACCGAGACCCTGCACGTCAAACCCACAAATCTCACCTAAAAACAGACAGAATGACACAGATTTAGGATTTAAAATTTTCTTCTTTCAAAAACTGTAATTTCTTTCTGAATTCTTGCTCTTTTTGATCCCGCAAAAGCTTTTCAGTGACAGCTGCCAGCCACAATGGGACATATTTCACACGTTTGTGGCATGTTTTCCCTATAAGTCCACTTATAATGTTAGTCAAGGATTCTTGTACCAAAAACAGTCACAATTTAGATTTAATGACCACTTCCACCCTCTCGGTGAGTTTAGAATTAAAGGGTTAGTTCACCCAAAAATGGAAATTCTCTTATCATTTATTCACCCTCATGCCATCCCAGATGTGTATGACTTTCTTTCTTCTGTAAAACACAAACGAAGATTAAAATAATATTTCTGCTCTGCTGGTCCTCACAATGCAAGTGAATGGTGACCAGAACATTGAAGGTCCTAAAGGCAGTATAAAAGAAATCCATAAGACCACAGTAGTTGAATCCATGTCTTCTGAAGCAATATGTTAGGTGTGGGTGAGAAACAGATCAATATTTAAGTCCTTTTTTAACTGTAAATTTACACTTTCACTTTCACCTTTACATTCAGCCACCTACTGGTTGGGGCTGGTCAAAGGTGGAAATTGATAATAAAAAAGGACTTATATATTGATCTGTTTCTAACCCACACCTATTATATTGCTTCAGAAGATATGGATTTAACCACTGGAGTCTTATGGATTACTTTTATGCCTCCTTTATGTCATTTGTGGACTTTCAAAGTTCAGGTCACCATTCACTTGCATTGTGAGGACCTACAGAGCTGAAATATTTTTCTAAAACTCTTCATTTGTGTTCTGCAGAAGAAAGATATTTAGACACATCTGGGATGACCTGGGGGTGAGTAAACAATGAGAAATGTTTCATTTTTGGGTGAACCATCCCTTTAAACTACTAAATCATTTTTGCTACTAAACCTCTAAGGCCACATTTACACCAATCCATTTTCAGTTTCCTTACGTGATAGTTTTCCAAAGTATGCGGTAATGGAGATCATTTTTGAAACACTTTGTTTTTGGTGGACTAGAACGCGGCTCTAGTGTGGGTGAGACGTGTAAACGTACAGTAGTTAATTAATGCATTTGTAAACAAAAAAACATATTAGTGTGGACATGACCTAAGACTTGTATATAAGCTATATAATCTAAATAAAAACAATAAATAAAATGCACATAACAAAATACACAATACATGTATACATTTAAGCAATAATATATGAGAGGCTGTTTGGCCATATTGTCAAAATGGTCACAGAGTTGTTAGACATGTTCACAATATAGTGTATTGAGTGCCTTATTGCTGTGATAAAATGGTACAAAATAAAAACTGCAATAAAAAATGCCATTTTATAATTTTATAATGGGACTCAATCATTTGTCTATTCAAAATTGAGGCGCTGGGTTTTCCCACTGGTCATAGTTGCTAACATGCAAAAAGGAAACGATAAACCAAGCCTTCTTTTTCATTTTACTTTGTTTTATTTGTTTTAACAATACTTCAAAATCTGCAATTTTATAATGGGACTCCAGCAGTCGCCTATTAAAAAATGAGGCTCTGTGTTTTCCCACTGATTACCAATTGTGACCACTTACATGTCACTTGTCCTTTGAGCATGATTTATATTAGCCAGAGCAATCTCATTAATAAATCAATAATGGACCCTTTAAATGTTATGTGTACTAAATATGGTAGTTGTATGTGTATTAGGATTTACTTGATTCATTTTATGGAGTTCTGGCAAAGACATCATCTCTCAGATGGACACAGTGCAATTAAATAGTTCTGATCATGTGACCATTTGGACCACCCATGTAAAAATATTCACATGAAATCAAGAAAGTCTGCATTTTCATTTATAGTTGACAACTCTTGACCCTTCAAATTTCAAGATTAAATTCAGCCAAATGTAACCAGTGGGATTCAATTTAATGTCATACATTATTTTGGCGTATCTTGGTCAATGTCAATGATTTTCTCATGAACTCAGAGCTTGTGCGCGCACACACACACACACACACACACACACACGCGCGCGCACACACACACACACACACACACACACACACACGGCTACAAAAAGACAAGTCTTCCCAAAGTTCTCACGAAAGAGCACAGGGTCATGAACACACACACTCACAAGAACCTGATTAAGTGATCGTCTCAGTGAATGTCAAGGATGTGTCCAGAGATACGAAATAAACATTTCACTCAAATCAGAGTTCACCCACACTGACATGGACCACAACGAATTGCTCTGTCTGCCTCGATAGTGATGATTGCTAAGGCAGGCATCACTATTACAATCTCATATGGTTAGGGTTAGGGATTTGAACAAACTCGGGCACGTAACTCATCCTGCACTTTTTATGCCACATACATGAATGATACCTCAAATCACACAGCTTGTTGAAGAGAAATGTATGTGCTATTACTTTTCTAAGTGATCAGTCTTGCTATTTTCTTATGCCAGATGATAAAAAAGGCACACACACACACACACACACACACAAAAAAAAAACAACAACAAAAAAAAAATCCACTTACATTAAAGGGGGGACCTGAGCCATGCCTATATGTATTCATTTATTTAGCAGGCACTTTTCTCCAAAGTGACTTACAAATGAGAATATTACAAACATAAGCACTTAATCCAGGGATAACACAATAAAAGTTGTGCTACATACAAGGAGAAACAATTTAAACAGTACAGAGATTACCTTTGTGTATTTTATTTTCAACAGGTACAGTAGTTATAAGAATAAGAAATACTAATATTCTTATTGTAGCCAATGATGCACAGTAATACAAACACTTTGGGATCATTCAAGTGTGTAGTTTGGTCTAGACAAAAACAGACCCCTCAAGAATCCATATCAATGACATATCTATGCTCTGCCTGGGTAAATATATTCTGATTATAAATACGAATGTATATAACTTAGCATCGGATGCAAAATTCTGTTTGGTGTGCTTGAACTGATGGTTGGACCACTAAATAGACTCTCTCCCACACACACACACACACACACACACACACACACACACACACACACACACACACACACATATATGTGATTGACAGGCTCCCCAGTACTTCCAATAAGCTGTCAACTCAACACAAAGCATGGAGAAAAAGAGAGAGAAAGAGAGAGAGAGAGACCCCTTGAACAAAAGAAGAATTCTAACTCCTATATTGTCCTCCATTCCAGCAGACTATACCATTAGGATACTATATAAATAAATATTCTGGGTTTTAAATACAATATATTTGATCTTAAAAACATAATAAATAATTTTGATGAAAATACAATGAACGTCAAACCCTCAAAGACACAAGCATTGATATTGATGAAATTCTCCTTGAAAGTGTTTTAAGGAAGCCACAGGTTATAAAAATGATTTTTTTCATGGTAGGTAGAGTTACAAAATTGCAACACTAGTTTTTCACCACATTTTTTTGACAGTAAGTGGAAGTTCTGAATTCACAACACAATGCAACACACAAAATGTATGAAAAATAATGTAATAAAAGCTGTAAGGGTAAATTCAGAAACAGTTGATAAATTTAACTATTTAATGAGGATTATTGATATTGATGATATTGATGATATATACAGTATGTATAAATATATATATATATATATAGTAACTGATATAATTAAAATAATTAAAATACCCATCTCTATGTAGTATATTTAAAGGAATATTCTGGGTTCAATACAAATTAAAGTCAATTGACAGCATTTGTGGCATTATATTGATTACAAAATTTTTTTATTTCGACTCGTCCCTCCTTTTCTTTAAAAAAAAGCAAAAAATCGAGGTTACAGTGAGGCACTTTCAATGGAAGTAAATGGGGGCCAATTTTTGGAGGGTTTAAAGGCAGAAATATGAAGCTTATAATTGTATAAAATCACTTACATTAGTGCTTCTGTTAAAACTTCTGTATTATTTGAGCTGGAAAGTAGTTTAAATGGTCATTTTTACATTTAGGGTTTGCTGACATTACATTGTCATGGCAACGAAGTTGTAAAATTGGCTATAACTTCACACAGAAAAGTTATTAAGTGATTTAAGCATGCTAAAATCATGTTAACACAAATGTCTTATGGTTATACTTTTGAAACCGTGAGTATTTTAACGCTCAAAAATTGGCCCCCATTCACTTCCATTATAAGTGCCTCACTGTAACCCAGAAGAAAAGGAAGGGCAAGTAAGTCCAAATGAATTTTTGTGGTAATAAACATTATGCCACAAATGCTGTCAATTGAGCTTAACTTGTATTGAACCCAGAATATTCCTTTAATATACCATGAATGATATAAAAACATGTTTTGTTTGTTTTTGACAGAACAGCATATAAACAGTTGATAATCATTTGGAATAGTTTATGTCTGATTTACTGAATAGGCTTCATTGAATGAATATAGAAAAAGTTTGACCACTAATGCAGCGTTGATGAAAGTTGATATATTCAGGGGATTCAATTTTTTTTCAGTAAACATGTTGAGCAATAAATAATATATATACAGTATATTTACTAGTAAAATTTGCTTAATTTGTAACAAAATGTTAGGAATTGTGTCGACTAGCTGTGACCTTTTTGTGTGACTGTTAATATGCATATTTTTCCCCACCAAAACTGTTGTTGTGATACAGTTTAGAGTGTCATCTATTGTTATGTGTAGTTTTTAGCCATATTTAGTGAATATTAAATATTATTTCATTGCTTTAAACAAACATTGCAATTCTGCTATGATGTGTCTCTGAGGGTTATGTAATTTATTCATTTATTTATTTATTTTTATAAACTGTGGTACGAATCGAAATTATTTCCTGTGGTAATCAAGAGCCTAGAGGTGATTTGTGTAATTTTTCCCTTTGTTAAAAAACGTTCTCCAATCCAAACTTGAGTTTGATTCCTCAGAAACATGTAAAGACTGTCTTAAAATATGACTCTTAAGCATCTCGACCAGCCTGATATAACAACAATGGCTTGAGTTTGGGGCGGGACTTCCATTTTTTGAACAATGGCAGATGAGGGGAGTGTTGAGGACAACCTGATCACACAGGAAGTCAGCATGCTGTTTCCAAAAGTTCTGTTATCCTAGGATCGGCAACAGTATGCTGACTCACTGACATGCCCTATCACCCATCGGACATATTTGGAACGGCTCAACCACGTTTACTTTCTCTCGTGGGTGTTTTGAGTGAAAGAAATAACCTGCGGCTATTGTCACTCACACAGCTCCATATACTGTAAATTGCTACTCCTTTGCAAAAATCTGTTCAAATCGCTGGAGCATTACACCCATCAATTATTCAAATGTATGTTGTTCTGCAACCTGCCAGCAATTACCCTTTTAACAACCTCAATCTCGGTTTAACATAAATTACAGCCTCTAAATTAATTACACTTCATCAGAGGTTGCTGGTGAACCATTAATCAAACTTTATATTTAATTATATTTTATTTGTACATTACCTGAAACATCACATTTAACACATTACGTGTCAACCAAAAACTTAATTCAATCTGACAAGAGAGAATGTTTTGTGCACTTTTGCATGTATGAATAATATTTCTTGATTAGGTAAGAAACACAACACTCAATGTGCATTAAAACTTACAACTTAAAAGCTTAAAGTGCTTGATAACATAGTTATACTGTATATAGGGGTGTTTCTTACACTTCAGGCAAATTTTTTATCAAAAGAAAAAATTAAAAGACTTATTTTTGGTTATATGAAGGTTTCATTAAAACTCATTAAACCAGACCTTTATCATTTATTTTTGGTACTTTTCAAATGCTTTTTATAATTCAATATTATACTGTGAAAATCTATTATACAAATACAAATTATTGCATGTTTAAAACTATGAAAATCTAAACAAAGTGTAAAATAAATGTAAATACCATTTCAAAATGTATTTTGTGAAAATCATGGCTGTCCCATAGTTGTGGCGTAATTCCCACCACACCTAATAATTTTTCTTTTTCAAACTATAGTGTACTTTTTTACCAAGTCGTAAAATGTTTCAGTGAAGAGCATGCTTGAGATGAAATATAAGACAAATGATGTTTGAAGAAAACAAAGGAAAATTAAGGTAAACATCACCAGTGAGCAGATTATTTTATTTATTTATTATTAACCATCATTTCCAATCAAGAAGTCATTTTGCAAAATTATGCTTAAAGTGTGAAAATATTATTTATTTGTGTGTATTTAGGATACATCAGATGCTAGTTATGAAATTTGCTTTAGCAAGACAAAGGAGTCAGACATTTTATTTCAAAAACATTCAAAAATGTCATTTTCCATCAGTGTCATTTCCACAACAGAATTCCATTAAACACAATACAGAATTTAAGATGTGCTGGAAAATGCACTGAGGTAGGTATTTTCACAACTTTCAGAAAAACATGTGACATGGCATAAATCTCCTGTTATGCATGTACATACATTGTTGGACATTATTAGTAAAGACAAATAAAAAAAATAAAATAAAAGAGTGTGTGAAAAATGTTTTAACAGAATTTTACTTTCTAGAAATTCCCAGGGCTAAAAGTGCCAGGAGTTTATGAAACACCCTTATATTATATATCTAGTGACCAAAATGTACTTTTTGCCACACAACATGTCTTGTCATGTCATTTAAATCACACTATGGCCTAGAACTCTTCCTTTATCCCCCTTCTTCCTCTCCTTTCTGTCTCTCAAGGGAATGTGTTTATATACTACTTAATTAATTTTCTTATCAGAATACAGTCAGGAAGTATATGTAGAGGTCACATGTGGCAGTAATCACATGAAATGATATTCTGTGGGGAGATGTGAACATGTGGTGACAGTATGAGCATTTTAAGACAACAGAAACATCAGAGCTTTTAATAAGTGAACTGTTCTGCATTAAAAAAAGTCCACACTGAAAACCTGTAAATAAACAGAACGTTGTTGGATTTTTGAAATACTTCAAACAAAGAAACATTATAGCGTAACATGTATTAGAAATATTAAAGATTCTGCACTATTTATAGGTCACTAATATATACAGTGACCAACTTCTTTGTAAGGTCAGATTTCCTTGCTTTCATTGAAGCACACAAGATGCCTTTCAAAATATTCTCAAAACAAGCTGGATAAAACAAGCTGGATTTAAGAAGTTCTTAAATTCATGCTAATAATACATTTTGTAAAGAAAAATGCAAAAGAGATGCATTTTCAAAAGTGGATTCAGACTTTTGAACCCCACTGTATCTCTGAACTATTTGAGGTGGGGGTGTGTGTGTGTGTGTGTGTGTGTGTGTGTGTGTGTGTGTGTTTCAGGTATCTCACAGACTATCTCAAGGGTTCAGTCTCTTCCACCGGCAGCTGTCTGACTAGAATTCTACTAGAAAAACCTCCACTAACACTCCACTCCCTAAAGAACTCATTTATTAAGGAGAAACAAGAAAGAGATTTTTCTGATTTTAAAATGAAGTTTTATAGTATTTCACAGAAATAGAGTGAAAACTTCAAGCGGTATTAAATCAACAGCGAGGGCGGGGATGGATCACAGTGGAAAACGGAAAGAGAAAGAGGAGGAAGAAAGAGCTGGAGGGATGATAAAAAATAAAACCCCCCTCCTAAAATTATGTTAATTGTTATTTTAAACTTAATTCCACTCAAAACTTGTTAAAATGTTTCAGATGGGCTTTAGGATTCTTGGTTCACATTGAGCATGATTTCAGGCTGCATGTAAACAACTTTACAAGTATTCTTATCGGCTTATGTGCGCAAGTGTTGTGCACATGCCTGTTTACAGTTTGAATAAGATTTTTTGAATAAGCTGATTTTTAATAGTTTGCATCTAAATGCACTCAACTGTCTCGTAAAACACACACACATATAACACTTATAACTATAGTCTAAGGCCATGTCCACACTATTAAGTTTTCGTTTGAAAACACATATTTTTCTCTATGTTTTGGCCTTCTGTCAACACTGAGACAGCGTTTTTGTCAGCTTTTTGAAAATGCTCTCCCAAGTGGACAAATGTGAAACCGCTGTCTTCGCGTTGTAGTGTGGATTGCAAAAACGGATATATCTGAAAACGATGACGTATTTGTTGTCATGTGGCGCATTTACTATGTGATCCATTCAACTAAAACAATCAAGATGGCGGCCTGTGTTATAGTGGCACTGTTGTGCCTGATATTCACAGCAGCCATTTTACCCTGTAGCTCAAGACTGGTTGCCCACTGAAACTAAGCAGGATTGAGCCTGGTCAGTACCTGGATGGGAGACCTCCTGGGGAAAACTAAGGTTGCTGCTGGAAGAGGTGTCTTTGTGGGTCCTTATGCCCCAGTATAGTGATGGGGACACTATATTGTAAAAAGGCACCATCTTTGGATGAGATGTTAAACTGAAGTCCTGACTCTCTGTGGTCATTAAAAATCCCAGGGCACTTCTCATAAAGAGTAGGGGTGTATCCCTGGTGTCCTGGCCAAATTTCCCCCATTGGCTCTTCTCAATCATGGCCTCCTAATAATCTGCATCCATTAATTGGCTCTATAACTCTACTCTCTCCTCTCCACCAATAGCTGGAGTGTGGTGAGCATACTGGCACACTATGGCTGCTGTTGCATCATCCAGGTGGATGCTGCACACTGGTGGTGGTTGAAGAGAGTCCCCTGTTCACTGTGTAAAGCGCTTTGAGTGTAGTGTCTGAAAAAGTGCTATATAAATACAACATTCATTCACTTTGATAGCATTGTTAAAAATAAATGTTACTTTGTACAACCTTCACATTGCATTCCTTCAAAGGCAACGGGATGTTTACTCGGAATCGCTGTTCAGCGATGGAACACGAGGACAATTGCGTTTCAAACTGTACATACAACAGTGATTATTTCCGCATGCGCAGTAAGGGGATTTTAGCATTTTCATACATTTCAGTGTGGACAAGCAACTTTTGGAAAATGCTTAAAAACGGCAGTGTGGACGGAGAGCATTTTGAAAATGAAAACGCCGTTTTCAAATGTATCTGGATTAATGTAGACATAGCCTAACCCTAGCCCTAAATTTTTTTTTTTTTTTTTTTACGTTCTTTGTAAGAACATTTTGCTGAAAAGACCAGCTTAGACCAGCTTGAATTTCCATGCAAGGTTGGTTTATGTTTTATGCTGGTTTGGTGCTGATCTAGCCAGTCGACTAATATGGTCATGCTGCTCTCCAGCAAAAAATGCTCCTTAACCAGCATGGCCTATCTTGTGAAGCTGGATGACCATGTATCGAATAGTCAGCTTATTATTTATCACTTCCGATCACTATAAGTGTACATACAACAACGTCAAACATGCATTGCAACACCCAGCCCAAGTACACACACATACATACAGTATGTCACTCAGGCAGCATCGTCCTGTTTTTCCTAGCTGGTTGTTAAATGCATCTGTTTGTGTTGTTTGTGTGTGTGACCTGAGGCAGTCACAGTCAGTATAGTTTTTGTGTATCAGCTTGGTTGGAGTATCTGAAACACTGTCTAGTACAATCTGCCAACCGGCAAGATCTGGCAACCAACAGGGGATCTGGAAAAGCATAAAGCAGCTAATAATCAGAGAGAACAGATGGAACACACACACATCAACTGAAACTGCCTCAGGAAAGATGTGTGTGTGTAGCACTGTACTAAAAACCCAGTAGCCTATAAAGATCCAATTTTTTTTGTCGTTTCTTTTTGTCTTTCTTTCTTTCTCTTTAGCTCTTTTCCATTCTTTTCCAGTTCATAGAAACAAGGGTTGGGAATCAAGAACCAGTTCTGATCAAGACTCATTCCTTTTAAAATAAGTAAATAAATATCAGAACCATATGATTTTCAGGACTTTCGATTCTGTTCTGATGTGGATGGAACACCATACGAAAAGCTGCCCCACTACTGAATCTACAACGCGAAACACACAGCATGACCTCTGATTCCCAAACAATTGACTCATATGAATCAGTTCTTTTGAATCTACATAAAGAAACACATTGTGACAGGTGGAGTCTGATTCCAGAATGACTCCAATGAGCCAGTTCTTTTAAATCTACAGAGAGCAACATGCAGTGCAACTAGTATAGTAGCGACTAGTTATGTGTCAGTTTCAGCCCGATTTCTGAATGAATGAACCTTATGAGCTATTTCTTTCTAGTGAATCAAAAACATACAGCATGTAGTGCGAATCTCGAATAAATTACTCGTATGAGCTGGCTCTTTTTAGTGAATCAAAAACACTTTTTTGACCACGAATGATCACTGAGTAAATCTGAAATGACTGAATCATTTACTAACAAGCTGCTGAGGGCACGAACAAAAAAATCACTAATGGAACCGTTAAGGAACAGGAATTATCAGAGAAATCGAATCAGAACCAGAAAAATTTCTTATGACTCCCATCCCTAATATTGACCATGTATATGATGCTGCAGAAAGTACAAAAAACACCATAAAAGTAGATATATTACATATTACATTAATTTCTTCTGAAGCCACAGGACAGCTTTCTATGAAATACACTGAAATGTAATTGCTATTCTCTTTAAATCTTCCCCTCTGCTGCAGCTCTTAAATCTCATTCTCTATTCAGAATATTCAAAGTGCACACCAACAATGATGTTTGCAATTACTGACTTTAAAACTGCCAAGCCACTTCAACATGCCATTTTTTGAACATCAAGCTATTGTATGGCTTCAAAAAGACTTAGAATTGAGAGCATGAGTCATGTGGACCACATTTATGGTGCTTTTAAGGTGTTTTTTTTTTTTTTTTTTTTTTTGTCCTTGTGTCACTGTTGCATAGAGTTGCATTCCAAGACTTTTTCCAAAAAGTTTGTTCTCCGTCACTCACCTGCATACGGTACTGGTGCGTCTTTGTCCAGAGCGACCAAAGGGGGATCCAACAGAACCACATCTGTGTTTTCTGTGATGACACCATGATATGAACTCTCAATCCATGGCTTGTGCTTATTTACTAAGAGAAGAGAGGGAGAGAAATATTGATTATATTTATTTTTAAATCAAGCCATTGTGACCATCTTTTAAAATTAGTATTAGAAAATAGTAATAGAAAAACTCACAAGGGGACATCCAACACCATGATTCTCAATACATAGTTCAATCAATTCACATCTGACATAGAACGTCATTCAGTAGTAGCCTATGAGGATTTTAGCTGTTAGAACTTCAGTGTTGATGGTCACACACACAAACAGAAAATAACAAGCCAATCAAAATCATATCTGTTCAGCTACATACTTACTCACACGTCTCTCTCCCTTTTCTCGTTGTGTCTCCCTAGAATCAAATGAAGATCACTGCAAATTGTGCAATTAGGAATGTGGTACTATCTTATATGGAGAGCTCAAAATTATAGGAAGCTTTGATATTACTAAGTGTAGTGTATGCTAGCTTAGCACGCTAATCGGTTAGCATGTTAAACGTAACACACACACACATACACACATGCATTCATAAATTCTGCTGCTGTGCTCCATTGATTACCTCCTTTTCTCTCTCGCTCTCTCTCTCTCTTCCCTCACACCCTCTCCATACACATATGCACTCACACACCTACACTCACACACACACCCATACACTCACACACACACACACAAACACACACAATGTATGTACATACATACATTGTATGTATAGTATGTATGTAAACTGTTCATTTCACAGAGAATATGATTCATTGTTTTTGATTTGCAAAAAATATTTGACTTTACCAAAAATGACTGAAATATGCTCTAGTTAATTAGTAGGCTAATAAGTAGGTTAATGATTTATGATCAGGTGTTGTGTGGGGGTACATTTGCATGTTGAGTTGTATTTAAAAATGCCGGGTCAATTTGACCCGGTGAGTTCTTCAGTGGAATTTGAGTGGTAGGACCAAGGAAGGGTTAAAGAAAGGAGGGACAAATTGAAATACACTTTTGTGGCAATCAACATTATCCCACAAATCCTGAGGATTGAGCTTAACTTGTATCGAACCCGGAGTATTCCTTTAATAATTAAAACTAGTGACTAAAACAGAGCGTATAAAAAAACAGTCATTTGTAATTAATTTAACATCTCTAGTGAATTACACTTTGATTAGGTCAACCCACAGGTGCACCTATTATAGTCTTGCGTTCTTCACTCATCCCACAATTTTTCTGGTTAAGAAATAAAGTATGCCTTCTAAAGGTCAGGGCCATATAATTTACTTTTATGTCCCACTGAGACCAACTAATACCACTCAAAGTTGAGAGAAGCACCGGAGAAAGACAGGGAATATTAGAGTAATAGAGAGTGTGAGATAGAATGGAGGACAAATTGTTAAAAACTGACTCCTTTTGAAAGACATGGAGTGCAAGTGGGTGTTCAACGAAGCCTCAGACACTTTCTATGACTTATCAACATTCATTCCTTGTCCACTAACTGCACACACTGACAAATACCCCACAGAGAGGAAAACATATTTATTAAAACTAATGACTTTGCCACTGGAGGAACTAAATCAACACAGTTACACATTTTCTTTCTAGGTCAGTCAAAGAGCAAGCTGTACCAACCAGAAGAAATCTTTCATTTTCTCTCTTTCTCTCTCACACACAACAGAGCAAATATAGTGTGTTAATCTGTCGTAAAGCTGTTTTAATCCACTGGCAGCTGTTGTGCATTATCCAAGATTCAGAGTATCCAATCTGCCACAAAAATGCATCTCTCTCTTTTTTTCTCATTCTTTCCTTCTCCTCTTACAAAAACATACTATGTTATTACCTCAGTTTTTGGACATAGACCATGGGGACTACTATAGTAATACCATAGTGTTCTTTGAGGTACGATGGAGTACCATGTAAATACCAATGGTAGATAAATATGAAAATCAACCACGGTATTCCGTTATGGGTGTAATCAGATTCCAAATTCATTTAGTGGGGATTGCTAATTTAAGGACCAATTTTCAATGAATTACTTTCTTCTCAAAGATAAAACTGACATTTTACTGGTATTACATTTTGCTGGCATATTTAAGACATTTATGTAATCCAAAAGTAACTGAAGTAGTCAGGTTAATTACTTTCATACAGTATTGTGGTATTTGGGTGTTACTCATTACATTTTAGTAAGTACTGTAATTAGTCATTTTACTGGATTTTTAAAATAACCCTCAAATTGCTGAATATAGTATATACCAAAGTAATCTTTGATATATCAAGTAAGTTGATCATCCGATACCATCACTGTACCATAGTACCCCTACAGTACTTTTTGTAAGGGTCTGCTTTATAAAATATGGCGTTAACTTCTTTAATTCATGCTGAAGGTTGGCTCAGCATGAGTCCCGTAAGCATTATCACTAGCTAACGAGTCTCCGTGGCTCAGTCCCAACCACATCGCTCACACACACCCACGATGATAATCACCAATTCCCCCAGTAACAATGTGGAAATCCATTGAAGGAGTGTGACTGCTACCCTGCAGCTCCATTGTGCCTGATACAGAGCCAGAATGGCTCCTTTACAGTCTGTGCACTTAAAGCCAAAATGTTTTCTTTCATCCAGTCTCTCTTGGAGGAAAATGAGCCCAGATCATGGAGGGAAAACAGACAGAATGGAGAAGTAGTGGGGGATAAAGTATGAGATTAAAGGAAACACAAGGTTTTTGTGTGTATCTGATTGACATGAAATATGCAAAGAAAAGTAATGCTTGTGTATGTGTAAAAGTGTGTACTGCTGGTTTCACTTCGTATGCCAAAGATTCTAGCTACAGTATATAGAAGGGATTGGCAACCTTTTTGACATGGAGTGCCATTTGTTATTTTCCTGGTAAATGGCTGTGCTGATTTTTTTAAGTTTGAGTCCATTTTTTCTGATTTTAATCATTTATTTTTCATTAGAAGCCTTTATTTTAGTCACACATTATACATACATTTTTGAATATATACAGTGAAATTTATTTGTTTTTCACATATCCCTGCTAAGCTGGGGTCAGAGTGCAGGGTCAGCCATGATACGGTGCCCCTGGAGCAGATAGGGTCAAGGGTCTTGCTCAAGGGCCCAACAGTGGCATCTTGGCGGTGCTGGGGCTTGAACCCCAACCTTCTGGTCAGTAACCCAGAGCATTAGATATTTGCAAAACCCAATGATTATGATATAATCTTGATCTTGCATGTGCATTTTCACAAAGCATCTTTTGGAAGTGCTTTAATGAAAGAAAACCTGTCCTTTTGTACAAAATGAGTTACAGTTCATGTCATAAATTTGCTTATTTGATTACTGATCACAAAAAGTGTGGAATCTTAAATATTTCATATATTATGTCATACATTTTTCGAAATCACGCAGAGCTGGGTAATGTCATCCGCGCAGCCTGACCGAAGCAAAGCGGGCACGTTTACTGAAAGTGAAGCGCTGCCAGCTCGTGATGTTCGAATGACTTGCATGCGCAGCGCAAGTCTCATCGCTCTTTAATAGTGTTTAGCCTCCCATTCAGCTGATGAAAACACATTGCGTAATCATGAGGAAGGATTACATCAAGATGTAGATTTATATAAATAAAATAGTCTACTCCTCTCTTGCCGTTGCTGGCGTGCCAGTGATTACCTCTCCAGCATTGGCACGCGTGCCATAGGTTGCCAACCCCTGGTTTATAGTAAAGTCAGACATCACCCGTAAGAAATACAAATTACAAATAAGATCCTTTTAATTGCTCAGTGGTTTCTCTTAAACACCAATGCAATCAAATGGAGAGAAAAACAAAACATGTGATCAAGTCTCCTGCTTCTCAGATATTCTCCTTGAGAAAAAGATTCCAGTAATCTCAAAAGTGCTCTGAAATGTGAGTTTCAGAGGAGTGCTCAATAATGTCACACACTGTGCCCAGATTTGCAAAGACAAAGAGACAAAGTATCTGAAGAAATTTATTTTCTTAAGTCTTAACTGAATATATGACAAGATAAATAGAACATATATAGATTCTAACTAAGGCTGTGCAAAAATCTATTTTCTTTTATATATATGCAGTATATGGAAGGAAGTACAGAAGATGGAGGGAAGGAAACATGGATTGAAGGAAATACAGAAAGAAGTACGTAAGGAAGGAAGGACGGAAGGAAGGCAGGAAGAAATAAAGAAATAAGGAAGTATGGAGGAAAGGACACATGGAAGTATGAAGGTAAGCAAAAACTGACGAAATGCAGAAGGAAAGAAAGGAAAAACGAAGTACATAAGGAAGGAAGGAATTAAGTCAGAAAAACGGGGAGAAGGGAGGAAGTGCAGAGGAAAGGAATAATGAAAGTATTATGGAAAACAATATGGATGGAAGTAAGGAAGGAAATACATATGTATGAATGGAAGAAAATATGTATGGAAGGAAGTACAGAAGGACGGAACAAAGTAAAAAAGGAAGTATGAAAGAAAGAAAGAAAGAAAGAAACTAGCTGCACTGGCAGCCCAGAAGACAGAGGGAGAACAGAAAAGATGAAAAATGAGATGACATTTTGAGAGTTTCCAGGTCTAATCCAAAATCAGTTTATCTAGTTTGTCTTGGTTGGGGCATTTGCCCTGGAATCGATTTACATGGGCAATGCCATCCAAAATCACTGTCTCTCTAAACACAGAGGGTGGTGATTGGGTGACTGGGTGACTCTGATCGGACTAAACACTGTAATGCTTTCATTAGGCTGCACTAATGGACTGAGCTGAACTTAATTCTGCAGAAGATTACTGGAGATGAGAGGGGCGGAGATGAAACCAGACAGAGTTCACTGTCTTCTCAGCACTCAATCAGAACAGAATAAACAAACATGCTGTGCCGCCCGTGACTTCGACAAACTAGCTGTGAGATTAAACGACTTTGTTTGAATTTCTTTGAATTATTAGTGAATTTAAAGTAATAAAAAGACCAAAAGAAAAAGATAAACAATCTAGGTTTGCTCAAAGCTTAAGTTTGCGTGTCAACATAGTCAGTATGCCAGTTGAGACTAAAAGATTGTATTAATTATTCAGCATGCCAGAGAGATGGAAGATAGCCTCAACAGTGTTTAGCTTCAAAAAGAGGAAAAAAAGATAAAGCATTGCAAACACGGTGACGTACTGAGTGATGAAAACCAAAGAAGAGCAGCGGCTGGCTGCAACCTGGTCTCATTGTGAAAACGCAAGTCTTATATCGTCTGTGATTGGGGAAGCACATGCCCCACTTTTTTTGGGGGTTCTCTTCTTGTATTACGTTACACTGCTATATTTTTGTCTAAAAAATGTTCCCTGGATTTATTACCTATTTGAGTATTTATTTTGACCAATGTTTGCCTTGTGGCAGGGTATAAATTGTCCTATTTTACTCTGTATTGATGAGCGTATACTTCCTTGTCTTCAGCTTAGGTCTTTTAAATGGTCGAAAAATAGCACCAAGTATGGCTGCTGCGTTGCGAGCTCCGACACAACATTGTAGTTTTTTGTTTGTTTTGTTTACAATTCTTATGTTTTTTGTCTTGGATGTTGCCTGCCTTATTGTTTACGACAGACAAACACTTTTGGACATTGGTTCTGCAATTACACACCGTAAACCGGACTTCAAATTCCTCAATGCCGACCCGCTGTTTACAAATACACCAGCGGAGCCCTTTATCTGGGCTGCCCGGCCGCGGAAAGGCAGAAGGAAAAGGGGAAACAGAGCCGGCGTTCTCATCAGAGTAAGACGTCGCGCAAGACCCCCGCTACACAGTATTCTATTGGCAAATGTTCAGTCTCTGGACAACAAGCTCTGTGAGTTGAGAGCGCGGATCTCTTTCCAACGAGAGATGAGGGACTGCTGCATTATCTGCCTTACAGAAACTTGGATGTCTGCTGAGATTCCAGACTCAGCCATTGAACCCGCGGGGTTCTCCATGCACCGAGCGGACAGAGCGAAAGACCTCTCAGGTAAAAGCAGAGGTGGTGGTGTATGTTTTATGATCAACAAATCCTGGTGTGATCAGAGGAACGTACATTCTATCAAGTCCTTCTGCTCTCCTGATCTGGAATTTCTCATGCTTCTGTGTCGACCATTCTGGCTAACGAGGGAATTCACAGCGGTCATTATCATTGCTGTGTATATCCCGCCACAAGCCGACACAGACTGGGCACTCAAGCAGCTGTATGGGATTATAAGCAAGCAGGAAACCGCGCACCTTGAGGCCGCGTTCATTGTGACCGGGTACTTTAACAAAGCCAATCTCAAATCAATCACACCAAAATACCACCAACACATCAGTTTTAACACACGAGGGGACTGGGTTTTGGACCATTGCTACTCTACCTTCCACCCTCAGAACGATCCAGTGCTGGTCGGACCATTCAGACTCTACGCTACAAGACTGTTTTGATCACGCGAACTGGGAGATGTTCCGGTCTGCCTCTGATGACGACATCGAGCTTTATGCTGATAACGTCACGTGTTTCATCAGAAAGTGCATAGAGGATGTTTTTCCGACCAAAACAATACAGATCTACCCGAACCAGAAACCTTGGATTAATTGCGATGTTCGCGTGGTACTTAATGTGCGGACCTCCGCTTTTAATTCTGGGGTGCTTCCTGTTTCAGTTTCTGCCTGTAAGCGGGCAGAAGCAGAATGGAAGAGTGGTCCGATTTGCCAAATGGTGGGCGGGGGAGGGATTTGTGGCCATCCCGGAAGGGAGAGTAGCAATGGTCCAAAACCCGGTCCCCTCGTGTGTTGAAACTAATGTGCTGGTGGTATTTTGGTGCGACTGATTTGAAACTGGCTTTATTAAAGTCCCCGGTCACAATGAACACGGCCTCAGGGTGTGCGGTTTCCTGCTCACTTATACTCCCATACAGTTCCTTGAGTGCCCGGTCTGTGTCGGCTTGTGGGGGAATGTACACAGCTGTGATAATGACTGCTGTGAATTGCCTCGGTAGCCAGAATGGTCGACACAGAAGCATGAGAAATTCCAGATCAGGAGAGCAGAAAGACTTGACAGAATGTACGTTCCTCTGATCACACCAGGATTTGTTGATCATAGAACATACACCACCACCTCTGCTTTTACCTGAGAGGTCTTTCGCTCTGTCCGCTCGGTGCACGGAGAACCCCACGGGTTCAATGGCTGAGTCTGGAATCTCAGCAGACATCCAAGTTTCCGTAAGGCAGATAATGCAGCAGTCCCTCGTCTCTCGTTGGAAAGAGATCCGCGCTTTCAGCTCGCAGAGCTTGTTATCCAGAGACTGAACATTTGCCAGTAGAATAGTGGATAGCGGGGGTCGATTTGCGCGACGTCTTACTCTGATGAGAACGCCGGCTCTGTTTCCCCTTTTCCTCCTGTGTTTCCGCGTCCGGCCTGCACAGACAAAGGGCTCCGCTTGCGTGTTTGTAAACAGCAGGTCGGCATTGAAGAATTTGAAGTCCGGTTTACGGTGTGAAATTGCTGAACCAATGTCCAAAAGTGTTTGTCTGTCGTAGACAATAAGGCAGACAACATCCAAGACAAAAAACATAAGAATTGTGAACAAAACAAACAAAACACTACCACGTTGTGTCGGAGCTCGCAACGCAGCAGCCATACTCGGCGCCATCTTGAGTTCAAGGTGCCATCTTGAACTGTGTGTGTGTGTGTGAGAGAGAGTGTGAGAGAGATTGTGTGTGTGTGTGTGTGTGTGTGTGTGAGTGAGAGAGAGAGAGAGAGATTTCTTAATATCTTTTCTCACTTGTTTCACTCTGTCCTGTCCACTTTGAGAGTCTCAGCAGTCTGTGGAAGGAGGGCGGATGAGTATTGCTCTGCAATACTGCTGTAACACTTACATGATAGACCTGATGTAAGAGCCCCTAAACTCTAAAACACACTCCTAATCACCTCCTATATGAGAGTAGTGTGTATGTGAGCACAGAGATGCTTGCATAATTGCAAGAAAGGGCTGAAAGGAAAAGTTTACCCAAAAATTATAATTCTGTCATTATTTACCACCCTCATGTAGTTCCAAACCCGCATGCCTGTTATTTTTGAATGGAACACAAAAGGAAACATTTTTGAAGGATCTTCAGGCGGCTCTTTTTCAAAAAATGAAACAACTGTATCTAAAAAATTTCTACAAAATATGCCGTTGCTGCACGTGACGCATGTTTATGTCACCCGTCCTACTCGACCCGCTCAGAGCGGGTTTCGAACCGGTGATCCCCGGCATGGGAGTCGTACATGCTAACAAGGAGGCTATAAAAGACATGGTGTCTAGCCTCAGTCGCTAGTGCGTCTGCTGAGGCCAGGAGAGTGAGGTTTACACACTGCACAGCTATCATGTACCAGCTGGCTACCGTTACATTTACATGGAAAACCAATTGAAAAACAGTGCAGACGCACACAAAAACACATTCAGGATGAACACACCCCAACTTGTCTGTTCGCACGTGTCTGTGAGTGAGAGCATGTTCGCAAAACAAGTTACATTAAAATTAAAACAATTATATTCATTTTTTTTTTAAATCCTATATTATATTAAATACTGTACATATATATTATCAAAATATATTTATAGCTATAGTAGTATTAATAATAATTAATTACAAACCCAAACCTGACACGAACCCAAAGTTATACTTGGAGAAACTGACCCAAACCCAGCCTGAAACCTTGCGATTTGTCGGGTCACGTCGGGCTTATTCGGGTAGCTGGATTTGAACATGGATAGATGGAAGCTCATGAAAAGGATTCCTTTAAGGGCCATTTAGACAGAAAAAAAGCTAGATGCAGCACAACAAATGGAACAGAATACAAGTGATGCAGGACGCATTTTTAAACTCGAAGTCCTTGTAACTTAACACAATGTTTTAAAAAAGCGGTGCCCCAGAGCAAGACACTGAAAAAACAGAAAGAAGACAGCTAAATACGCCAGTCTAGTGCATGTTTACGTAGAAAATCATTTGCAAAAACAGTGCAAAAAAAACTACAACAAAAAACTTATAAACGTTCTCTGTTTGAACAGCCCCTTGTGGTGCATCTGTTTCACTATGAACTGTAATTGTATGGAAAACAGCTGTGTAGAGATTCTTCAGATGTTTTAGCACATAGGTTTATAATAATAAAAAGGTGAGTAAATAATGACAGAATTTATTTTGGGGTGAAGTATCTCTTTAAAAGTAAAAAGACATGATTGACGATTATATGGTGGGCTTCCCTCGAGTGTGCAAACACTCACGCATCTGAGAAAGTCTCAGTACAAGTGGAGGTACATATGGCTTTTTTTGTTTGATGATGTTGATAATGATGGCACACTCACTCCACAAATGAATATATATTATCCAGGAGAAGATAATCAATCAGAGAGCTTTCACAACCCAGAAGGTTTCTGACCCACCGGCACATTAATCAAATCTATATAGAACGCTTGCCTCAGCAAGTCTCTAGCCCAAAACTCAACCACCCTAGAGCCTAACAAGGTCTGTTTTTCAGCACCGTTACCTTCCGAAGTACCAGTCTTCCATTGTTAAAGGTGGCTGGTGTCATTTTTTCTATGTTTAAAATACTTTCTCGTATCCCAACTTAATATGCAGAGTCAAATAAAAACAAGCCTTTGGTAGATTGATTTCCCCAAAAAGTGTAAACACTGTAACTCAGTTGCATTTTCAAAACATTGTTGGAACACCCCAACCAGCCCCACATACCAGGAGTGATGGTGGCATAGTAGGCTAAAGCACATATTTGGTAATCAGGAGGTTGCTGGTTCAATCCCCACAGCAATCACCATTGTGTCCTTGAGCAAGGCACTTAACTCCAGGTTGCTCCAGGGGGATTGTCCCTGTAATAAGTGCACTATAAGTTGCTTTGGATAAAAGCATCTGCCGAATGCACCAACATTGGTTCAACCAATGGCCTGATTTTGGGGCAGGGCTACATGGTTGAACGATCAATTGAAGACAGGAGGAGGTGCCGGATTTACACCTTTTACCTTAAAATATCCATAAAAATATCAGTTTATTAATTCCATTCATAACTGAATGTCCCCTATCAAAGCACCCATTTTAAATTCAGTACAATGTTACAAAAAAAAATTACTTAATACTCAATATTGAAAATAGCAAATAGTAATCTCCACACTAATAACACACATTACCAAAATTTACTGTTGACTGAAACCAATGTCTAACATTATTATTGCATATACCAGGCATGTACACTTGAGTTTGAGAAGCTTTTAATGAGTTGAAGTTTTTTTTTTTGAAGAAAGCAATTTTATTTGATATTGAATCTATGTTATCTAAGAAGTCCATAATACCAGTATATTGATTTGAAAATCCAGGATCTGCACTACTTCCTTCCTCTTTGTAATAATGCAATGCCCCTTTGTTGCTTGGAAACGTAATGCAATATACTGACCTGAAGATTCAACAGTCCAGGCACTGTAATTATCTAGTCTCAGCATTGCACCATGAGTTTTTGAGGTTAGTGACATTAGATTTTTAAAGATATTAAAAAAAGTTTGAGGTAGTTTGCAATCAGTAAACTAGATAACCCTGAACATGGCTATATATTCTGTTTGTCTGTAAAATAATCAGTGCTTGCTACTTTTGGAAAGATGGAAATTCCGTACAAGATGATAGAATTTGAATTTCTGGGTGAACTGCTCCTTTAAAAAACAACTAAGAAATCATCAAGTAGAGAGACGACATACCAAAGAGAGGAAGCTGCATGCTGCTCTCTCTGTCCCACTTTTATTTTTAACTTTCCTGTTTCATTTATAAAATAGGTAAATTAGTTTTTTCCTCACTGAGCTAAGTGAATAATCAATAAGGTAGATGTTTAAGCTTAATATCTTCAGTCAACTAGTGTGTGTCTGTGCACTGATAAAACTCTAGAATTGTATTAGAGGGATTATGCAGTACTCTCTTCTCTCTCTCTCTCTCTCTCTCTCTCACTCACACACACACACACACACACACACACACACACACACACACATGCACACACACATACACATATGCAAACGTGCACACACAGTCCTACAAAGGCAATCGCATTGTCTCAAATTAAGCCCCTATAAAATCTGATTTAAACTATTGTCATAAACTACAGCAGGACTGCAGCTAGAGAGCACTAAATTAAAAGCTAATCCAATTCCCCACCACAATTATTTTTCATTGTTGTGCATATTGAAAAGATAATTTACATTTGCATCTGTGACTATAAGACTGAGTGTGTGTAAAAATTATTAAACACTACTGTACATATTCTAAAAAAAAGAAATCAACAATAAAAAAGATGATGAAAATGAAATGACAATATAATTTAGTGTTTTCCAATGCCAGTTCTATTGCAAGGATCTCTCTCTCTCTCTCTCTCTCTCTTCCACAAATCACGTTTGTAAAACAAATCTACATTTTATCAGCTCACATCAAACGTTTAAACACTTTAAAACAGCACAAGAATATTTTTTTCTGCATGTCTGCTAAACATTACTCAAGGGATTCATCATATTTCATGGTTAATATTAGTGTGTGCAGGTGAAGTTGTTTCATTGCACAGTGTACACCTATTCTAACCAGCAAAACATCCATCCATCCAACTCTAAAAAAACAGGGTCATTCTCAGGGAACATTGCTATTTTGTGCCCATATGTGCCAGTATTCAGATTAGCGATCAACAAATATGGCTTTTCCAATTACCTTAAAGTATTACCCCAACCATAACATTATAGCTAAAGTTCCTTTAAAGGAATAGTTCACCCAAAAATGAAAATTCTCTCATCATTTGATCACCCTCATGCCATCCCAGATGTGTATGACTTTCTTTCATCACCAGAACACATTTGAAGAAAATTTAAAGAAATATCTTTGCTCAGTAGGTTAAAATGCATGTGGATGGTGATCAGACTTTTGAAGCACCAAAAAGAACAGACAGCCAGCATAAATGTCATCCATACGACTACAGCGGTTAAATTAATGTCTTCTAAAGTGACATGATCGCTTTTGGTGCAAAATAGTTCAATATTTAAGTGTTTTTTAACTATAAACCGTTGCTACTGGTCAGCAGCAGTATGCATGTTCATGAGAGCACTAAATTCACACGGTTTCTGGTGTGATGTATTCACGTTAGCATGTAACAGACGTAATCTCACATTTTTCTCTCGTTTGAGACATCCAGGATAAGCACACAAACGTACAATTGTGAAAAGCATACAGAAACAAATACAGATCTAATTTAAAACCAACAAAGCTGTACAGCATTCCTTCTACTCAGCTGTAAACAGCGCTGCTTTTCAATGTGTGTCGCACGTGCCTCAGTTCTCGCATGTTTCACGTGCCAACACGATTACGTCACATACTGCTGCTGACCAGAATCGATGGTTTATAGTTCAAAAGTAAATATTAAAGATCTTTTTCACACCAAAAGCAAACGTTTCGAATAACAAGACATTAATTTAACCGCTGAAGTTGCATGGATGACGTTTATGCTGACTTTTTGGAGCTTCAAAAGTCTGATCACCATCCACTTCCTACTGAGCTGAGATATTTTTCTATTTTACTTTAAATGTGTTCTGCTGAAGAAAGAAAGTCATTCACACCTGGGCTGGCATGATGGTGAGTAAATAAGGAGAGAATTTTCTTTTTGGGTGAACTAACCCTTTAAGGCAAGTCAGTCACTTAGCGGCCATGTTCGCAATGCCTCCAGGCATCCTGCAGGACGCTATTATCTATTAATACAAGTGTGGCAGGGCAGAGGGCGGAGGGCGGAGGGCGGGGCCGTGATTCCGCACACCCGGACCCTAATTAGGCTGTTTAAGCCCGAGAGGGATAAAGGCAACCGGAGACAGCAGTGCGACAGAGAGAGAGTTACAGGCAGCTGTCTGACACCTGTGTGTGTGTTTGTATTTTTGGTTCAGTTTCTTATTGAACC